>NC_134703.1:234790016-234792516 GCF_043290135.1 Rhipicephalus microplus
TAACCTAACCTAACCTAACCTTACCTAACCTAACCTAACCTAACCTAACCTACTGTAACCTGACCTTACCTAACCTAACGTAACCTAACCTAACCTAACCCAACCTAACCTAACCTAACCTAATCTAACCTAACCTAACCTAACCAAACCTAACCCAACCTAACCTAACCTAACCTAACCTAACGTAACCTAACCTAACCTAACCTAACCTAACCTAACCTAACGACGGTTTCAGGCGCTTTCACATTAGATATCGCAGTTCCCGACTTGTAATGGTGAAAAACACTGCATCTCACTAAGTGACATTGTTTAATGCGGTTTTACGACGGTTCATATCTTAACCTAACCTAACGTTCGCACTTGTATCTAAAAACGCTCTATTACACTGTTTCGTTAACAATTACGATATTTACATGACCTCACAGTTTTTCACCAACTTATTGCAGTACAGAACGCTGTATCTCGCTAAATGACATCGTTCTTTAAGGTTTCATGATGCTTGCATGCGCTTTAACGAGAATATCACAACATAGCAGTTTCGCACTTGTAACGGTACAACACGCAGTATTTGGCTTGTTCATGCCGTTTTGTGTGCTTTCACAACATTTCACCTATCGCAGTTTCGTACTCGCAATAAAACAACACTATCTCGTTAGATGACGTCGTTTTTGGTGGTTTCACGACGCTACCTAGCTTAAACTAACATAACTGAACCTAACATAACCTTCGCACTTCTATCATAAAAAACATTTTACTCGCTACTTTACATTGCTTTCTACAACATTACGACGGTTTCAAGCGCTTTCACATTGGATATCGCAGTTCCAGACTTGTAATAGTGAAAAACACTGCATCTCACTAAGTGACATTGTTTAATGCAGTTTTACGATGGTTCATATCTTAACCTAACCCAACCCAACCTAACCTAACCTAAACTAACCTAACCCAACCCAACCTAACCTAACCTAACCTAACCTAACCTAACCAAACCTAACATAACCTAACCTAACCTAACCAAACCTAACCTAACCTAACCTAACCTTACCTTACCTAACCTAACCTAACCTAACGTAACCTAACCTAACCTAACCTAACGTTACCTAATCTAACCTAACCTAACCCAACATAACCCATTCCAACCCAACCCAACCCAACCTAACCTAACCTAACCAAACCTAACCTAACCTAACCTAACCTAACGTAACCTAACGTAACCTAACCCAACCTAACCCAACCCAACCCAACCCAACCACACCCAACCCAACCTAACCTAACCTAACCTAACCTTACCTAAGCTAACCTAACCTGACCTAACCTAACGTAACCTAACCTAACCAGACCTAACCTAACCTAACCTTACCTAACCTAACGTAACCTAACCTAACCTAACCTAACCCAACCTAACCTAACCAAACCTAATCTAACCTAACCTAACCTAACCAAACCTAACCTAACGTTACCTAACCTAACCTAACCTAATCTAACGACGGTGGCAAGCGCTTTCACATTATATATCGCAGTTCCCGACTTGTAATGGTGAAAAACACTGCATCTCACAAAGTGACATTGTTTAATGCTGTTTTACGACGGTTCATATCTTAACCTAACCTGACATTCGCACTTTTATCTCAAAACGCTCTATTACACTGTTTGGTTCACAATTACGATATTTGCATGACCTCACAGTTTTTCACGAACTTATTACAGTACAGAACGCTGTCTCTCGCTAAATGACATCATTCTTTAAGGTTTCACAATGCTTGCATGCGCTTTAACGAGAATATCACAACATAACAGTTTCGCACTTGTAACGGTACAACACGCAGTATTTGGCTAGTTCATGCCGTTTTGTGTGCTTTCACAACATTTCACCTATCGCAGTTTCGTACTCGCAATAAAACAACAATATCTCGTTAGATGACGTCGTTTTTGGTGGTTTCACGACGCTACCTAGCTTAAACTAACATAACTGAACCTAACATAACCTTCGCACTTCTATCATAGAAAACGTTTTACTCGCTACTTTACATTGCTTTCTACAACATTACGACGGTTTCAAGCGCTTTCACATTGGATATCGCAGTTCCCGACTTGTAATAGTGAAAAACACTGCATCTCACTAAGTGACATTGTTTAATGCGGTTTTATGACGGTTCATATCTTAACCCAACCTAACCTAACTTAACCTATCCCAACCCAACCCAACCTAACCTAACCTAAACTAACCTAGCCCAACCTAACCTAACCTAACCTAACCTAACCAAACCTAACCTAACATACCCTAACCTAACCTAACCTAACCTAACCTTACCTAACCTAACGTAACCTAACGTAACCTAACCTAACCTAACCTAACGTAACCTAACCTAACCTAACCTAACCCAACATAACCCAACCCAATCCAACCCAACCCAACCTAACCTAACCCAACCTAACCTAACCTAACCTAACCAAACCTAACCTAACATAACCTAACCTAACGTAACCTAACCTAACCTAA
>NC_134703.1:234797516-234805016 GCF_043290135.1 Rhipicephalus microplus
GCGCTTTCACATTAGATATCGCAGTTCCCGACTTGTAATGGTGAAAAACACTGCATCTCACTAAGTGACATTGTTTAATGCGGTTTTACGACGGTTCATATCTTAACCTAACCCAACCCAACCTAACCTAACCTAAACTAACCTAACCCAACCCAACCTAACCTAACCTAACCTAACCTAACCAAACCTAACCTAACATAACCTAACCTAACCTAACCTAACCTAACCTTACCTTACCTAACCTAACCTAACGTAACCTAACCTAACCTAACCTAACCTAACGTTACCTAACCTAACCTAACCTAACCCAGCATAACCCAACCCAACCCAACCTAACCTAACCTAACCAAACCTAACCTAACCTAACCTAACGTAACCTAACCTAACCTAACCTAACGTAACCTAACGTAACCTAACCCAACCTAACCCAACCCAACCCAACCCAACCACACCCAACCCAACCTAACCTAACCTAACCTAACCTTACCTTACCTAACCTAACCTAACCTAACCTAACCTACTGTAACCTAACCTTACCTAACCTAACGTAACCTAACCTAACCTAACCCAACCTAACCTAACCTAACCTAACCTAATCTAACCTAACCTAACCTAACCAAACCTAACCTAACCTAGCCTAACCTAACCTAACGTAACCTAACGTAACCTAACCTAACCTAACCTAACGACGGTTGCAAGCGCTTTCACATTAGATATCGCAGTTCCCGCCTTGTAATGGTGAAAAACACTGCATCTCACTAAGTGACATTGTTTAATGCGGTTTTACGACGGTTCATATTTTAACCTAACCTAACATTCGCACTTGTATCTAAAAACGCTCTATTACACTGTTTCGTTCACAATTACGATATTTAGATAACCTCACAGTTTTTCACCAACTTATTTCAGTACAGAACTCTGTATCTCGCTAAATGACATCGTTCTTTAAGGTTTCACGATGGTTGCATGCGCTTTCACGAGAATATCACAACATAGCAGTTTCGCACTTGTAACGGTACAACACGCAGTATCTGGCTTGTTGATGCCGTTTTGTGTGGTTTCACAACATTTCACCTATTGCAGTTTCGTACTCGCAATAAAACAACACTATCTCGTTAGATGACGTCCTTTTTGGTGGTTTCACGACGCTACCTAGCTTAAACTAACATAACAACCTAATATAACCTTCGCACTTCTATCGTTAGAAAACGTTTTACTCGCTACTTTACAATGCTCTCTACAACATTACGACAGTTTCATGCGCTTTCACAATAGATATCGCAGTTCCCGACTTGTAATGGTGAAAAACACTGCATCTCACTTAGTGACATTGTTTAATGCGGTTTTACGACGGTTCATATCTTAACCTAACCTAACATTCGCACTTGTATCTCAAAACGCTCTATTACACTGTTTCGTTTACAATTACGATATTTGCATGACCTCACAGTTTTTCACCAACTTATTACAGTACAGAACGCTGTCTCTCGCTAAATGACATCGCTCTTTAAGGTTTCACGATGCTTGCATGCGCTTTAACGAGAATATCACAACATAGCAGTTTCGCACTTGTAACGGTACAACACGCAGTATTTGGCTTGTTCATGCCGTTTTGTGCGCTTTCACAACATTTCACCTATCGCAGTTTCGTACTCGCAATAAAACAACACTATCTCGTTAGATGACGTCGTTTTTGGTGGTTTCACGACGCTACCTGGCTTAAACTAACATAACTCAACCTAACATAACCTTCGCGCTTCTATCGTTAGAAAACGTTTTACTCGCTACTTTACATTGCTTTCTACAACATTACGACGGTTTCAAGCGCTTTCACATTAAATATCGCAGTTCCCGACTTGTAATGGTGAAAAACACTGCATCTCACTAAGTGACATTGTTTAATGCGGTTTTACGACGGTTCATATCTTAACCTAACCTAACCTAACCTAACCCAACCCAACCCAACCTAACCTAACCTAAACTAACCTAACCCAACCTAACCTAACCTAACCTAACCTAACCTAACATAACCTAACCTAACCTAACCTAACCTAACCTAACGTAACCTAACCTAACCTAACCTAACCCAACATAACCCAACCCAACCCAACCCAACCTAACCTAACCTAACCTAACCAAACCTGACCTAACCTAATCTAACGTAACCTAACCTAACCTAACCAAATGTCACCTAACCTAACCTAACCCAACCTAACCCAACCCAACCAAACCACACCCAACCCAACCTAACCTAACCTAACCTTACCTAACCTAACCTAACCTAACCTACTGTAACCTAACCTTACCTAACCTAACGTAACCTAACCTAACCTAACCCAACCTAACCTAACCTAACCTAATCTAACCTAACCTAACCTAACCAAGCCTAACCTAACCTAACCTAACCTAACCTAACGTAACCTAACCTAACCTAACCTTACCTAACCTAACGACGGTTTCAGGCGCTTTCACATTAGATATCGCAGTTCCCGACTTGTAATGGTGAAAAACACTGCATCTCACTAAGTGACATTGTTTAATGCGGTTTTACGACGGTTCATATCTTAACCTAACCTAACGTTCACACTTGTATCTAAAAACGCTCTATTACACTGTTTCGTTCACAATTACGATATTTAGATAACCTCACAGTTTCTCACCAACTTATTTCAGTACAGAACTCTGTATCTCGCTAAATGACATCGTTCTTTAAGGTTTCACGATGCTTGCATGCGCTTTCACGAGAATATCACAACATAGCAGTTTCGCACTTGTAACGGGAGAACACGCAGTATCTGGCTTGTTCATGCCGTTTTGTGTGCTTTCACAACATTTCACCTATTGCACTTTCGTACTCGCAATAAAACAATACTATCTCGTTAGATGACGTCCTTTTTGGTGGTTTCACGACGCTACCTAGCCTAAACTAACATAACAACCTAATATAACCTTCGCACTTCTATCGTTAGAAAACGTTTTACTCGCTACTTTACAATGCTCTCTACAACATTACGACGGTTTCATGCGCTTTCACAATAGATATCGCAGTTCCCGACTTGTAATGGTGAAAAACACTGCATCTCACAAAGTGACATTGTTTATTGCGGTTTTACGACGGTTCATATCTTAACCTAACCTAACGTTCGCACTTGTATCTAAAAACGCTTTATTACACTGTATCGTTCACAATTACGATATTTACACGACCACACAGTTTTTCACCAACTTATTACAGTACAGAACGCTGTATCTCGCTAAATGACATCGTTCTTTAAAGTTTCACGATACTTGCATGCGCTTTAACGAGAATATCACAATAAAGCAGTTTCGCACTTGTAACGGAACAAGACGCAGTATCTGGCTAGTTCATGCCGTTTTGTGTGCTTTCACAACATTTCACCTATCGCAGTTTCATACTCGCAATAAAACAACACTATCTCGTTAGATGACGTCGTTTTTGGTGGTTTCATGACGCTACCTGGCTTAAACTAACATAACTCAACCTAACATAACCTTCGCGCTTCTATCGTTAGAAAACGTTTTACTCGCTACTTTACATTGCTTTCTACAACATTACGACGGTTTCAAGCGCTTTCACATTAGATATCGCAGTTCCCGACTTGTAATGGTGAAAAACACTGCATCTCACTAAGTGACATTTTTAATGCGGTTTTACGACGGTTCATATCTTAACCTAACCCAACCCAACCTAACCTAACCTAAACTAACCTAACCCAACCCAACCTAACCTAACCTAACCAAACCTAACCTAACCTAACCTAACCTAACCAAACATAACCTAACTTAACCTAACCTAACCTAACCTAACCTAACCTTACCTTACCTAAACTAACCTAACCTAACGTAACCTAACCTAACCTAAGCTAACCTAACGTTACCTAACCTAACCTAACCTAACCCAGCATAACCCAACCCAACCCAACCCAACCTAACCTAACCTAACCAAACCTAACCTAACCTATATGAAGTCTTGGTCTGGATTACCTTTTATTAGGCCCGAGGAACCGGCAGCCGACAGCTACAATGAATGAGCCAAGATGATGATGCTACGCGACAACGATGAGGATGCATGAGCCACACATGATAATGATGATAATGTACCGGTGAAGAGGATGCGTATACTAAATGCCCACATCAATTCCCCCCAACGTGAAAGCGGCCAGCCTGGCCGCGGCAAGTCAAGGGGACAAAGAACGTCGCATGAAGGGCTTCATGCGGGAGACATGGACGACCTCTGTAGTTCGATAACGGCGATCTGCCGGGGCTACAAGTGGTGTCACGCGATAATTCACTGGTGAAGTCTCTTCAAGAACGGTGTACGGCCCAATAAACCGAGGCTGAAATTTGTCGCACAAACCAGGTGTGCGAACAGGCGTCAAAAGGAGCACTTCGTCTCCAGGTTGGAAGGATACATCACGATGCGATTAATCATAAAGGAGCTTTCTGTCTTGCTGGCGGGCTTCAGTGTTTATACGAGCTCGTTGGCGGCACTGTGCGAGTCGTGAAACGTATTCCTCTGAAGAGGATGGAGATGAATTCGCTTGACAGGTAAAGAAGGAGACGTCCAGGAAAGAAGTAGGGGAGCGTCCATAAACTAGGTAAAATGGCGAGTAGCCGGTTGTTCGCTGAATGGCCGTATTGGAGGCGAAAGTGACGAATGGTAGAACAACGTCCCAGTTTTTGTGGTCTGGTTGAATATAGGCGGCGATCATGTCAGCAAGAGTGCCGTGGAATCGCTCAGTGAGGCCGTTAGTCTGGGGATGATAACTAGAGGCAGTCTTGTGAGTTGTGCCGGAGGCCTGAAGAAGTTCATTGACTAGTTGTGAAAGAAAGGCCCTTCCACGGTCACTGAGCAACACACGTGGAGCACCATGACGCAGTATAATGGCTCGGCGGATGAAATCGGCAATCTCAGAAGCTGAACCTGTAGTAACGGATGCCGTCTCGGCGTAGCGCGTCAAATGGTCAATGGCTGTTACTATCCACCGGTTTCCAGCAGCACTGACTGGGAGGGGGCCATAAAGATCGACGCCTACAACTTCGAATGGTGTGGCTGGGCACGGAAGAGGCTGTAGTTTACCGGCGGGAGCAGATGTTGGTAGTTTTCTACATTGACAGGTAGTGCAGGACCCGACGTACCGAGCTACACTAGTGGTAATGCCTGGCCAATAAAACCGACTTCGAAGGCGATCGTAGGTTTTATGGTAACCAAGGTGACCAGCAGTCGGATGATCATGAAGTGCCCTGAGGACTTCGGACCGAAGTGATCGGGGTAGAACGGGAACCCAGCGCTGACCGTCAGGATGGTAAATTTTGCGGTACAGCACCGAGTTGTCCAGTTTAAATTGCGAGAGTTGGCGACGGAGCCTTGCATTAGGTGGACGGGAACTGCCAGTGAGGTAGTCTATAATACGTCGACAGTATGGGTCAGCCAACTGTCGAGAAGGAAAATCGTGCGGGTCGTCCGAAGGCAGCTGGTTCATAGAGGCGAGAGAGGAAACCGCCGTAGACGTGCACTCCGAGGGCGTGTTGTGCAAATCCATGGCAGAAACCCCGAGTGGAGTCGCTGGTAGTGGGCAGCGAGAAAGAGCGTCGGCGTCACTATGCTTCCTGCCACACTTGTACACGATCTCAAAATCATATTCTTGGAGGCGTAGAATCCAGCGTCCGAGGCGTCCCGACAAGTTCTTGAGTGTCGAAAGCCAACATAAAGCATGGTGGTCGGTCACAATGGTGAAATGGCGGCCATGCAGATATGGACAAAACTTCTGTATTGACCAAACGATGGCGAATCACTCCTGCTCGGTTATCGTGTAGTTCCTCTCGGCTGCGGAGAGGACGCGGCTGGCGTATGCAACGACTCGCTCTCGCGAAGAGTTGTCGCGTTGCAGGAGCACGGCTCCTAAACCGCGGCCGCTAGCGTCTGTGTGCAGGAAGGTCGGTGCATCATCGTGAAATTGAGCAAGTACAGGGTCGGTCGTGAGGGCACTCTTCAACCTGTCGAAAGCCGATTCACATTCCTGAGACCACTGAAAGGGCATACCGGAAGCAAGTAGCTTATGAAGTGGTGCGGCTATGGAGGCAAAGTTTTGTATGAATCGCCGAAAGTAAGAGGCGAGACCAAGGAAACTTCGCAAATCTTTTGGTTTGTCAGGGCGAGGGAAGCGAAGCACTGCAGCAGTTTTATCAGGGTCTGGGCGGATTCCGTCCTTGCTCACAATATGACCGAGTACCTTGATAGATCTGCTGGCGAAATGGCACTTTTTGGTGTTAATTTGAAGACCAGCGCCCGCAAGACAAGTCAGGACCTCGTCCAAGCGTTGCAGATGTTGAGGAAACGTCGATGAAAAGACAACAATGTCATCGAGGTAACATAGGCAAGTCTTCCATTTCAGGCCACGCAGCACGGTGTCAATCATGCGCTCAAAAGTTGCGGGCGCATTGCATAGACCGAACGGCATAACATTGAATTCGTATAGGCCGTCCGGGGTCGCAAACGCAGTTTTTTCTTTATCATCTTCGTGCATGGGGATTTGCCAATAGCCAGAACGCAGGTCGAGGCTTGAAAAGAATTCAGCACCTTGTAAAGAATCGAGGGCGTCGTCGATACGTGGCATGGGGTATACGTCCTTCCTAGTGATCTTATTGAGTGCTCGGTAATCGACGCAAAATCGTACGGAACCATCTTTTTTACGCACCAGAACCACTGGAGACGACAAAGGACTGGTTGAGGGTCGGATTATCTCCCGTTGCAGCATATCGCCTACGTTTTCCTCAATGATTTTTCGTTCGGCTAGGGAGACGCGGTACGGACGGCGGTGCACAATGGATGTTCCGTTGGTCTGAATACGATGTGCTGTAGCAGTTGTCTGGCCCAGGGTGGATGAATGAACGTCAAAGGAGTTTGCATGCTTTTCCAACAAATCAAGCAGCTGCTGCTTCTGTGAGTCATTCAAGTCTTTGTTGATGGCTGCTGTAAAGGCCGAGGGAGCAGCATGATCTGCAGGATGGCCTTCAGAGGAGACAGGGGTAAGAGGCACAACGCACACAGGCTGCAGATCGGCAACGCAGGCGACAGTAGTGCCCCGTGGTAGTAAAATTTTATCTTGTGTGGTGTTGGTAGCAGCGAGGACAGTTGATCCATTATTGAAGCGAGCCACACCTGATGCCAGATCTATGCCTTTATTAAGGCAACACGGTGACGGAGTGACCAAAATGTCAACAGAGTCGACGTCGTTGGACAAAACTGTCACTAATTGATGTTCGTTTGGTGGTAACTCGATGTCTACTGCAGCGATGAGTCGAAGTGGCCTGTAGGTTTCGTCGTTGAGCAAGTGGTCCGTGTCAGTAAGATGGACGACACGTTGTGCACAGCAAATAGCCGCAGAAGCAGAGGAAAGAAAGTCCCAGCCTAAAATGAGTTCATGGGAGCACGGGGATAGCACAGCAAATTCTATATGATGAAGAATTTCGTTGATT
>NC_134703.1:234810016-234970016 GCF_043290135.1 Rhipicephalus microplus
CTATTACACTGTTTCGTTCACAATTACGATATTTGCATAATCTCACAGTTTTTCACCAACTTATTGCAGTACAGAACGCTGTATCTCGCTAAAAGACATCGTTCTTTAAGGTTTCACGATGCTTGCATGCGCTTTAACGAGAATATCACAATATAGCAGTTTCGCACTTGTAATGGTACAACACGCAATATCTGGCTTGTTCATGCCGTTTTGTGTGCTTTCACAACATTCACCTATTACAGTTTTGTACATGCAATAAAACAACACTATCTCGTTAGATGACGTCCTTTTTGGTGGTTTCACGACGCTACCTAGCTTAAACTAACATAACTCAACCTAATATAACCTTCGCACTTCTATCGTTAGAAAACGTTTTACTCGCTACTTTACAATGCTCTCTACAACACTACGACAGTTTCATGCGCTTTCACAATAGATATCGCAGTTCCCGACTTGTAATGGTGAAAAACACTGCATCTCACTTAGTGACATTGTTTAATGCGGTTTTACGACGGTTCATATCTTAACCTAACGTAACGTTCGCACTTGTATATAAAAACGCTCTATTACACTGTTTCGTACACATTTAAGATATTTGCATGACCTCACAGTTTTTGACCAACTTATTACAGTACAGAACGCTGTATCTCGCTAAATGACATCGTTCTTTAAAGTTTCACGATACTTGCATGCGCTTTAACGAGAATATCACAATAAAGCAGTTTGGCACTTGTAACGGCACAAGACGCAGTATCTGGCTAGTTCATGCCATTTTGTGTGCTTCCACAATATTTCACCTATCGCAGTTTCGTACTCGCAAAAAACAACACTATCTCGTTAGATGACATCGTTTTTGGTGGTTTCACGATGCTACCTAGCTCAAACTAACCTAACCTAACCTAACCTTCGCACTTCTATCGTCAGAAAGCGTTTTACTCACTACTTTACAATGTTTTCTACAAGATTACGACGGTTTCATGCGCTTTTACATTATATATCGCAGTTCCAGACTTGTACTGGTGAAAAACACTGCATCTCACAAAGTGACATTGTTTAATGCGGTTTTACGACAGTTCATATCTTAACCTAACCTAACATTCGCACTTGTATCTAAAAACGCTCTATTACACTGTTTCGTTCACAATTACAATATTTGCATAGCCTCACAGTTTTTCACCAACTTATTACAGTACAGAACGCCATATCTCGCTAAATGACATCGTTCTTTAAGGTTTCACGATGCTTGCATGCGCTTTAATGAGAATATCACAATATAGCAGTTTCGCACTCTTAACGGTACAACACGCACTATCTGGCTTGTTCATGCCGTTTTGTGTGCTTTCACATCATTTCACCTATTACAGTTTCGTACATGCAATAAAACAACACTATCTCGTTAGATGACGTCCTTTTTGGTGGTTTCACGACGCTACCTAGCTTAAACTAAAATAACTCAACCTAATATAACCTTCGCACTTCAATCGTTAGAAAACGTTTTACTCGCTACTTTACAATGCTCTCTACAACACTACGACAGTTTCACGCGCTTTCACAATAGATATCGCAGTTCCCGACTTGTGATGGTGAAAAACACTGCATCTCACTTAGTGACATTGTTTAATGCGGTTTTATGACGGTTCATATCTTAACCTAACCTAACGTTCGCACTTGTATCTAAAAACGCTCTATTACACTGTTTCGTTCACATTTAAGATATTTGCATGACCTCACAGTTTTTCACCAACTTATTACAGTACAGAACGCTGTATCTCGCTAAATGACATCGTTCTTTAAGGTTTCACGATGCTTGCATGCGCTTTAACGAGAATATCACAACATAGCAGTTTCGCACTTGTAACGGTACAACACGCAGTATTTGGCTTGTTCATGCCGTTTTGTGTGCTTTCTCAACATTTCACCTATCGCAGTTCCGTACTCGCAATAAAACAACACTATCTCGTTAGATGACGTCGTTTTTGGTGGTTTCACGACGCTACCTAGCTTAAACTAACATAACTCAACCTAATATAACCTTCGCACTTGTATCATTAGAAAACGTTTTACTCGCTACTTTACATTGCTTTCTACAACATTACGACGGTTTCAAGCGCTTTCACATTAGATATCGCAGTTCCCGACTTGTAATGGTGAAAAACACTGCATCTCACTAAGTTACATTGTGTAATGCGGTTTTACGACGGTTCATATCTTAACCTAACCTAACCTAACCTAACCTAACCTTACCTAACCTAACCTAACCTAACCCAACGCAACCCAACCCAACCCAACCCAACCTAACCTAACCTAACCTAACCTAACCCAACCCAACCCAACCTAACCTAACCTAAACTGACCTAACCTAACCTAACATAACCTAACCTAAGCTAACCTAACCTAACCTAACCTAACGTAATCTAACCTAACCTAACCTAACCCAACATAACCCAACCCAACCCAACCCAACCCAACCTAACCTAACCTAACCTAACCAAACCAAACCTAACCTAACCTAACCTAACCTAACGTAACCTAACCTAACCTAACCTAACGTAACCTAACCTAACCTAACCCAACCTAACTTAACCCAACCCAACCCAACCACACCCAACCCAACCTAACCTAACCTAACCTAACCTTACCTAACCTAACCTAACCTAACCTAACGACGGTTGCAAGCGCTTTCACATTAGATATCGCAGTTCCCGACTTGTAATGGTGAAAAACACTGCATCTCACTAAGTTACATTGTGTAATGCGGTTTTACGACGGTTCATATCTTAACCTAACCTAACCTAACCTAACCTAACCTAACCTAACCTTACCTAACCTAACCTAACCTAACCCAACGCAACCCAACCCAACCCAACCCAACCTAACCTAACCTAACCTAACCTAACCCAACCCAACCCAACCTAACCTAACCTAAACTGACCTAACCTAACCTAACGTAACCTAACCTAAGCTAACCTAACCTAACCTAACGTAACGTAACCTAACCTAACCTAACCTAACCCAACATAACCCAACCCAACCCAACCCAACCTAACCTAACCTAACCTAACCAAACCTAACCTAACCTAACCTAACGTAACCTAACCTAACCTAACCTAACGTAACCTAACCTAACCTAACCCAACCTAACCCAACCCAACCCGACCCAACCACACCCAACCCAACCTAACCTAACCTAACCTAACCTTACCTAACCTAACCTAACCTAACCTAACGACGGTTGCAAGCGCTTTCACATTAGATATCGCAGTTCCCTACTTGTAATGGTGAAAAACACTGCATCTCACTAAGTTACATTGTGTAATGCGGTTTTACGACGGTTCATATCTTAACCTAACCTAACCTAACCTAACCTAACCTAACCTAACCTTACCTAACCTAACCTAACCTAACCCAACGCAACCCAACCCAACCCAACCCAACCTAACCTAACCTAACCTAACCTAACCCAACCCAACCCAACCTAACCTAACCTAAACTGACCTAACCTAACCTAACGTAACCTAACCTAAGCTAACCTAACCTAACCTAACGTAACGTAACCTAACCTAACCTAACCTAACCCAACATAACCCAACCCAACCCAACCCAACCTAACCTAACCTAACCTAACCAAACCTAACCTAACCTAACCTAACCTAACGTAACCTAACCTAACCTAACCTAACGTAACCTAACCTAACCTAACCCAACCTAACCCAACCCAACCCGACCCAACCACACCCAACCCAACCTAACCTAACCTAACCTAACCTTACCTAACCTAACCTAACCTAACCTAACGTAACGTAACCTAACCTAACCTAAACTAACCTACTGTAACCTAACCTTACCTAACCTAACGTAACCTCACCTAACCTAACCCAACCTAACCTAACCTAATCTAACCTAACCTAACCTAACCAAACCTAACCTAACCTAACCTAACCTAACGTAACCTAACCTAACCTAACCTAACCTAACGACGGTTGCAAGCGCTTTCATATTAGCTATCGCAGTTCCAGACTTGTACTGGTGAAAAACACTGCATCTCACAAAGTGACATTGTTTAATGCGGTTTTACGACAGTTCATATCTTAACCTAACCTAACATTCGCACTTGTATCTAAAAACGCTCTATTACACTGTTTCGTTCACAATTACAATATTTGCATAGCCTCACAGTTTTTCACCAACTTATTACAGTACAGAACGCTGTATCTCGCTAAATGACATCGTTCTTTAAGGTTTCACGATGCTTGCATGCGCTTTAATGAGAATATCACAATATAGCAGTTTCGCACTCTTAACGGTACAACACGCACTATCTGGCTTGTTCATGCCGTTTTGTGTGCTTTCACATCATTTCACCTATTACAGTTTCGTACATGCAATAAAACAACACTATCTCGTTAGATGACGTCCTTTTTGGTGGTTTCACGACGCTACCTAGCTTAAACTAAAATAACTCAACCTAATATAACCTTCGCACTTCAATCGTTAGAAAACGTTTTACTCGCTACTTTACAATGCTCTCTACAACACTACGACAGTTTCACGCGCTTTCACAATAGATATCGCAGTTCCCGACTTGTGATGGTGAAAAACACTGCATCTCACTTAGTGACATTGTTTAATGCGGTTTTATGACGGTTCATATCTTAACCTAACCTAACGTTCGCACTTGTATCTAAAAACGCTCTATTACACTGTTTCGTTCACATTTAAGATATTTGCATGACCTCACAGTTTTTCACCAACTTATTACAGTACAGAACGCTGTATCTCGCTAAATGACATCGTTCTTTAAGGTTTCACGATGCTTGCATGCGCTTTAACGAGAATATCACAACATAGCAGTTTCGCACTTGTAACGGTACAACACGCAGTATTTGGCTTGTTCATGCCGTTTTGTGTGCTTTCTCAACATTTCACCTATCGCAGTTCCGTACTCGCAATAAAACAACACTATCTCGTTAGATTACGTCGTTTTTGGTGGTTTCACGACGCTACCTAGCTTAAACTAACATAACTCAACCTAATATAACCTTCGCACTTGTATCGTTAGAAAACGTTTTACTCGCTACTTTACATTGCTTTCTACAACATTACGACGGTTTCAAGCGCTTTCACATTAGATATCGCAGTTCCCGACTTGTAATGGTGAAAAACACTGCATCTCACTAAGTTACATTGTGTAATGCGGTTTTACGACGGTTCATATCTTAACCTAACCTAACCTAACCTAACCTAACCTTACCTAACCTAACCTAACCTAACCCAACGCAACCCAACCCAACCCAACCCAACCTAACCTAACCTAACCTAACCCAACCCAACCCAACCTAACCTAACCTAAACTGACCTAACCTAACCTAACGTAACCTAACCTAAGCTAACCTAACCTAACCTAACCTAACGTAATCTAACCTAACCTAACCTAACCCAACATAACCCAACCCAACCCAACCCAACCTAACCTAACCTAACCTAACCAAACCTAACCTAACCTAACCTAACCTAACCTAACGTAACCTAACCTAACCTAACCTAACGTAACCTAACCTAACCTAACCCAACCTAACCCAACCCAACCCAACCCAACCACACCCAACCCAACCTAACCTAACCTAACCTAAATTACCCAACCTAACCTAACCTAACCTAACCTAACCTAACCCAACCTAACCTAACCTAATCTAACCTAACCTAACCAAACCTAACCTAACCTAACCTAACCTAACGTAACCTAACCTAACCTAACGACGGTTGCAAGCGCTTTCACATTAGATATCGCAGTTCCCGACTTGTAATGGTGAAAAACACTGCATCTCACAAAGTGACATTGTTTAATGCGGTTTTACGACGGTTCATATCTTAACCTAACCTAACATTCGCACTTGTATCTAAAAACGCTCTATTACACTGTTTCGTTCACAATTACGATATTTGCATAATCTCACAGTTTTTCACCAACTTATTGCAGTACAGAACGCTGTATCTCGCTAAATGACATCGTTCTTTAAGGTTTCACGATGCTTGCATGCGCTTTAACCAGAATATCACAATATAGCAGTTTCGCACTTGTAATGGTACAACACGCAATATCTGGCTTGTTCATGCCGTTTTGTGTGCTTTCACAACATTTCACCTATCGCAGTTCCGTACTCGCAATAAAACAACACTATCTCGTTAGATGACGTCGTTTTTGGTGGTTTCACGACGCTACCTGGCTTAAACTAACATAACTCAACCTAACATAACCTTCGCGCTTCTATCGTTAGAAAACGTTTTACTCGCTACTTTACATTGCTTTCAACAACATTACGACGGTTTCAAGCGCTTTCACATTAAATATCGCAGTTCCCGACTTGTAATAGTGAAAAACACTGCATCTCACTAAGTGACATTGTATAATGCGGTTTTATGACGGTTCATATCTTAACCCAACCTAACCTAACTTAACCTAACCCAACCCAACCCAACCTAACCTAACCTACCCTAACCTAACCAAACCTAACCTAACATACCCTAACCTAACCTAACCTAACCTAACCCCACCTAACGTAACCTAACGTAACCTAACCTAACCTAACGTAACCTAACCTAACCTAACCTAACCCAACATAACCCAACCCAACCCAACCCAACCTAACCTAACCTAACCTAACCTTACCTAACCTAACCTAACCTAACCTAACGTAACCTAACCTAACCTAACCTACTGTAACCTAACCTTATCTAACCTAACGTAACCTAACCTAACCTAACCCAACCTAACCTAACCTAACCTAATCTAACCTAACCTAACCTAACCTAACCAAACCTAACCTAACCTAACATAACCTAACCTAACCTAACGTAACCTAACCTAACCTAACCTAACCTAACGACGGTTGCAAGCGCTTTCACATTAGATATCGCAGTTCCCGACTTGTAATGGTGAAAAACACTGCATCTCACTAAGTGACATTGTTTAATGCGGTTTTACGACGGTTCATATCTTAACCTAACCTAACGTTCGCACTTGTATCTAAAAACGCTCTATTACACTGTTTCGTTAACAATTACGATATTTACATGACCTCACAGTTTTTCACCAACTTATTACAGTTCAGAACGCTGTATCTCGCTAAATGACATCGTTCTTGAAAGCTTCACGATACTTGCATGCGCTTTAACGAGAATATCACAATAAAGCAGTTTCGCACTTGTAACGGCACAAGACGCAGTATCTGGCTAGTTCATGTCATTTTGTGTGCTTTCACAATATTTCACCTATCGCAGTTTCGTACTCGCAATAAAACAACACTATCTCGTTAGATGACATCGTTTTTGGTGGTTTCACGATGCTACCTAGCTCAAACTAACCTAACCTAACCTAACCTTCGCACTTCTGTCGTTAGAAAACGTTTTTCTCACTACTTCATAATGTTTTCTTCAAGATTACGACGGTTTCATGCGCTTTCACATTAGATATCGCAGTTCCCGACTTGTAATGGTGAAAAACACTGCATCTCACAAAGTGACATTGTTTAATGCAGTTTTCCGACGGTTCATATCTTAACCTAACCTAACATTCGCACTTGTATCTCAAAACGCTCTATTACACTGTTCCGTTTACAAATACGATATTTGCATGACCTCACAGTTTTTCAACAACTTATTACAGTACAGAACGCTGTCTCTCGCTAAATGACATCGTTCTTTAAGGTTTCACGATGCTTGCATGCGCTTTAACGAGAATATCACAACATAGCAGTTTCGCACTTGTAACGGTACAACACGCAGTATTTGGCTAGTTCATGCCGTTTTGTGTGCTTTCACAACACTTCACCTATCGCAGTTTCGTACTCGCAATAAAACAACACTATCTCGTTAGATGACGTCGTTTTTGGTGGTTTCACGAAGCTACCTGGCTTAAACTAACATAACTCAACCTAACATAACCTTCGCGCTTCTATCGTTAGAAAACGTTTTACTCGCTACTTTACATTGCTTTCTACAACATTACGACGGTTTCAAGCGCTTTTACATTAGATATCGCAGTTCCCGACTTGTAATGGTGAAAAACACTGCATCTCACAAAGTGACATTGTTTAATGCGGTTTTACGACAGTTCATATCTTAACCTAACCTAACGTTCGCACTTGTATCTAAAAACGCTCTATTACACTGTTTCGTTTACAATTACGATATTTGCATGACCTCACAGTTTTCACCAACTTATTACAGTACAGAACGCTGTCTCTCGCTAAATGACATCGTTCTTTAAGGTTTCACGATGCTTGCATGCGCTTTATCGAGAATATCACAACATGGCAGTTTCGCACTTGTAACGGTACAACACGCAGTATTTGGCTTGTTCATGCCGTTTTGTGTGCTTTCACAACATTTCACCTATCGCAGTTTCGTACTCGCAATAAAACAACACTATCTCGTTAGATGACGTCGTTTTTGGTGGTTTCACGAAGCTACCTGGCTTAAACTAACATAACTCAACCTAACCTTCGCGCTTCTATCGTTAGAAAACGTTTTACTCGCTACTTTACATTGCTTTCTACAACATTACGACGGTTTCAAGCGCTTTTACATTAGATATCACAGTTACCGACTTGTAATAGTGAAAAACACTGCATCTCACTAAGTGACTTTGTTTAATGCGGTTTTATGACGGTTCATATCTTAACCCAACCTAACATTCGCACTTGTATCTAAAAACGCTCTATTACACTGTTTCGTTCACAATTACAATATTTGCATAACCTCACAGTTTTTCACCAACTTATTACAGTACAGAACGCTGTATCTCGCTAAATGACATCGTTCTTTAAGGTTTCACGATGCTTGCATGCGCTTTAACGAGAATATCACAATATAGCAGTTTCGCACTCTTAACGGTACAACACGCACTATCTGGCTTGTTCATGCCGTTTTGTGTGCTTTCACAACATTTCACCTATTACAGTTTCGTACATGCAATAAAACAACACTATCTCGTTAGATGACGTCCTTTTTGGTGGTTTCACGACGCTACCTAGCTTAAACTAAAATAACTCAACCTAATATAACCTTCGCACTTCTATCGTTAGAAAACGTTTTACTCGCTACTTTACAATGCTCTCTACAACACTACGACAGTTTCATGCGCTTTCACAATAGATATCGCAGTTCCCGACTTGTGATGGTGAAAAACACTGCATCTCACTTAGTGACATTGTTTAATGCGGTTTTATGACGGTTCATATCTTAACCTAACCTAACGTTCGCACTTGTATCTAAAAACGCTCTATTACACTGTTTCGTTCACATTTAAGATATTTGCATGACCTCACAGTTTTTCACCAACTTATTACAGTACAGAACGCTGTATCTCGCTAAATGACATCGTTCTTTAAGGTTTCACGATGCTTGCATGCGCTTTAACGAGAATATCACAACATAGCAGTTTCGCACTTGTAACGGTACAACACGCAGTATTTGGCTTGTTCATGCCGTTTTGTGTGCTTTCTCAACATTTCACCTATCGCAGTTCCGTACTCGCAATAAAACAACACTATCTCGTTAGATGACGTCGTTTTTGGTGGTTTCACGACGCTACCTAGCTTAAACTAACATAACTGAACCTAACATAACCTTCGCACTTCTATCATAAAAAACATTTTACTCGCTACTTTACATTGCTTTCTACAACATTACGACGGTTTCAAGCGCTTTCACATTAGATATCGCAGTTCCCGACTTGTAATGGTGAAAAACACTGCATCTCACTAAGTTACATTGTGTAATGCGGTTTACGACGGTTCATATCTTAACCTAACCTAACCTAACCTAACCTAACCTTACCTAACCTAACCTAACCTAACCCAACGCAACCCAACCCAACCCAACCCAACCTAACCTAACCTAACCTAACCCAACCCAACCTAACCTAACCTAAACTGACCTAACCTAACCTAACGTAACCTAACCTAAGCTAACCTAACCTAACCTAACCTAACGTAATCTAACCTAACCTAACCTAACCCAACATAACCCAACCCAACCCAACCCAACCTAACCTAACCTAACCTAACCAAACCTAACCTAACCTAACCTAACCTAACCTAACGTAACCTAACCTAACCTAACCTAACGTAACCTAACCTAACCTAACCCAACCTAACCCAACCCAACCCAACCCAACCACACCCAACCCAACCTAACCTAACCTAACCTAACCTTACCTTACCTAACCTAACCTAACCTAACGTAACGTAACCTAACCTAACCTAACCTACTGTAACCTAACCTTACCTAACCTAACGTAACCTAACCTAACCTAACCCAACCTAACCTAACCTAATCTAACCTAACCTAACCAAACCTAACCTAACCTAACCTAACGTAACCTAACCTAACCTAACCTAACCTAACGACGGTTGCAAGCGCTTTCACATTAAATATCGCAGTTCCCGACTTGTAATGGTGAAAAACACTGCATCTCACAAAGTGACATTGTTTAATGCGGTTTTACGACGGTTCATATCTTAACCCAACCTAACGTTCGCACTTGTATCTAAAAATGCTCTATTACACTGTTTCGTTAACAATTACGATATTTACATGACCTCACAGTTTTTCACCAACTTATTGCAGTACAGAACGCTGTATCTCGCTAAATGACATCGTTCTTTAAGGTTTCACGATGCTTGCATGCGCTTTAACGAGAATATCACAATATAGCAGTTTCGCACTTGTAATGGTACAACACGCAATATCTGGCTTGTTCATGCCGTTTTGTGTGCTTTCACAACATTCACCTATTACAGTTTCGTACATGCAATAAAACAACACTATCTCGTTAGATGCCGTCGTTTTTGGTGGTTTCATGACGCTACCTAGCTTAAACTAACATAACTCAACCTAACATAACCTTCACACTTCTATCGTTAGAAAACGTTTTACTCGCTACTTTACATTGCTTTCTACAACATTACGACGGTTTCAAGCGCTTTAACATTAGATATCGCAGTTCCCGACTTGTAATGGTGAAAAACACTGCATCTCACTAAGTGACATTGTTTAATGCGGTTTTACGACGGTTCATATCTTAACCTAACTTAACCTAACCAAACCTAACCTAACCTTACCTAACCTAACCTAACCTAACCCAACCCAACCCAACCCCACCCAACCCAACCTAACCTAACCTAACCTAACCTAACCCAACCCAACCCAACCTAACCTAACCTAAACTAACCTAACCTAACCTAACGTAACCTAACCTAACCTAACCTAACCTAACCCAACAAAACCCAACCCAACCCAACCCAACCTAACCTAACCTAACCTAACCAAACCAAACCTAACCTAACCTAACCTAACCTAACGTATCCTAACCTAACCTAACCTAACGTAACCTAACCCAACTTAACCTAACCTAACCTAACGACGGTTGCTAGCGCTTTCACATTAGATATCGCAGTTCCCGACTTGTAATGGTGAAAAACACTGCATCTCACAAAGTGACATTGTTTATAGCGGTTTTACGACGGTTCATATCTTAACCTAACCTAACATTCGCACTTGTATCTAAAAACGCTCTATTACATTGTTTCGTTCACAATTACGATATTTGCATAACCTCACAGTTTTTCACCAACTTATTGCAGTACAGAACGCTGTATCTCGCTAAATGACATCGTTCTTTAAGGTTTCACGATGCTTGCATGCGCTTTAACGAGAATATCACAATATAGCAGTTTCGCACTTGTAATGGTACAACACGCAATATCTGGCTTGTTCATGCCGTTTTGTGTGCTTTCACAACATTCACCTATTACAGTTTTGTACATGCAATAAAACAACACTATCTCGTTAGATGACGTCCTTTTTGGTGGTTTCACGACGCTACCTAGCTTAAACTAACATAACTCCACCTAATATAACCTTCGCACTTCTATCGTTAGAAAACGTTTTACTCGCTACTTTACAATGCTTTCTACAACACTACGACAGTTTCATGCGCTTTCACAATAGATATCGCAGTTCCCGACTTGTAATGGTGAAAAACACTGCATCTCACTTAGTGACATTGTTTAAAGCGGTTTTACGACGGTTCATATCTTAACATAACGTAACGTTCGCACTTGTATCTAAAAACGCTCTATTACACTGTTTCATTCACATTTAAGATATTTGCATGACCTCATAGTTTTTGACCAACTTATCACAGTACAGAACGCTGTACCTCGCTAAATGACATCGTTCTTTAAGGTTTCACAATGCTTGCATGCGCTTTAACGAGAATATCACAACATAGCATTTTCGCACTTGTAACGGTACAACACGCACTATTTGGCTTGTTCATGCCGTTTTGTGTGCTTTCACAACATTTCACTTATCGCAGTTTCATACTCGCAATTAAACAACACTATCTCGTTAGATGACGTCGTTTTTGGTGGTAACGACGCTACCTAGCTTAAACTAACATAACTCAACCTAACATAACCTTCGCACTTCTATCGTTAGAAAACGTTTTACTCGCTACTTTACATTGCTTTCTACAACATTACGACGGTTTCAAGCGCTTTAACATTAGATATCGCAGTTCCCGACTTGTAATGGTGAAAAACACTGCATCTCACTAAGTGACATTGTTTAATGCGGTTTTACGATGGTTCATATCTTAACCTAACTTAACCGAACCAAACCTAACCTAACCTTACCTAACCTAACCTAACCTAACCCAACCCAACCCAACCCCACCCAACCCAACCTAACGTAACCTAACCTAACCTAACCCAACCCAACCACACCTAACCTAACCTAAACTAACCTAACCTAACCTAACGTAACCTAACCTAACCTAACCTAACGTAACCTAACCTAACCTAACCTAACCCAACAAAACCCAACCCAACCCAACCCAACCTAACCTAACCTAACCTAACCTAACCTAACCGAACCTCTCCTAACCTAACCTAACCTAACGTAACGTAACCTAACCTAACCTAACGTAACCTAACCTAACCTAACCCAACCTAACCCAACCACACGCAACCCAACTGAACCACACCCAATCTAACCTAACCTAACCTTACCTAACCTAACCTAACCTAACCTTACCTAACCTAACCTAACCTAACCTAACCTAACGTAACCTAACCTAACCTAACCTAACCTAACGTAACCTAACCTAACCTAACCTAACGACGGTTGCAAGCGCTTTCACATTAGATATCGCAGTTCCCGACTTGTAATGGTGAAAAACACTGCATCTCAAAAAGTGACATTGTTTAATGCGGTTTTACGACGGTTCATATCTTAACCTAACCTAACGTTCGCACTTGTATCTAAAAACGCTCTATTACACTGTTTCGTTCACATTTAAGATATTTGCATGACCTCACAGTTTTTCACCAACTTATTACAGTACAGAACGCTGTATCTCGCTAAATGAAATCGTTCTTTAAGGTGTCACGATGTTTGCACGCGCTTTAACAAGAATATCACAATATAGCAGTTTCGCACTTGTAACGGTACAACACGCAGTTTTTGGCTTGTTCATGCCGTTTTGTGTGCTTTCACAACATTTCACCTATCGCAGTTTCGTAGTCGCAATAAAACAACACTATCTCGTTAGATGACGTCGTTTTTGGTGGTTTCACGACGCCACCTTGCTTAAACTAACATAACTCAACCTAACATAACCTTCGCACTTCTATCGTTAGAAAACGTTTTACTCGCTACTTTACAATGTTTTCTACAAGATTACGACGGTTTCATGCGCTTTCACATTAGATATCGCAGTTCCCGACTTGTAATGGTGAAAAAACACTGCATCTCACAAAGTGACATTGTTTAATGCGGTTTTACGACGGTTCATATCTTAACCTAACTTAACCTAACCAAACCTAACCTAACCTTACCTAACCTAACCTAACCTAACCCAACCCAACCCAACCCCACCCAACCCAACCTAACCTAACCTAACCTAACCCAACCCGACCCAACCTAACCTAACCTAAACTAACCTAACCTAACCTAACGTAACCTAACCTAACCTAACCTAACCTAACGCAACCTAACCTAACCTAACCCAACAAAACCCAACCCAACCCAACCCAACCCAACCTAACCTAACCTAACCTAACCAAACCTAACCTAACCTAACCTAACCTATCCTAACCTAACCTAACCTAACGTAACCTAACCTAACCTAACCCAACCTAACCCAACCCAACCCAACCCAACCACACCCAACCCAACCTAACCTAACCTAACCTAACCTTACCTAACCTAACCTAACCTAACCTAACCCAACCTAACGTAACCTAACCTAACCTAACCTAACCTAACCTACTGTAACCTAACCTTACCTAACCTAACGTAACCTAACCTAACCTAACCCAACCTAACCTAACCTAACCTAACCTAATCTAACCTAACCTAACCTAACCAAACCTAACCTATCCTAACCTAACCTAACCTAACCTAACGTAACCTAACCTAACCTAACCTAACGACGGTTGCAAGCGCTTTCACATTAGATATCGCAGATCCCGACTTGTAATGGTGAAAAACACTGCATCTCACTAAGTGACATTGTTTAATGCGGTTTTACGACGGTTCATATCTTAACCTAACCCAACATTCGCACTTGTATCTAAAAACGCTCTTATACACTGTTTCGTTCACATTCAAGATATTTGCATGACCTCACAGTTTTTCACCAACTTATTACAGTACAGAACGCTGTATCTCGCTAAATGAAATCGTTCTTTAAGGTGTCACGATGCTTGCATGCGCTTTAACGAGAATATCACAATATAGCAGTTTCGCACTTGTAACGGTACAACACGCAGTTTTTGGCTTGTTCATGCCGTTTCGCGTGCTTTCAGAACATTTCACCTATCGCAGTTTCGTACTCGCAATAAAACAACACTATCTCGTTAGATGACGTCGTTTTTGGTGGTTTCACGAAGCTACCTGGCTTAAACTAACATAACTCAACCTAACATAACCTTCGCGCTTCTATCGTTAGAAAACGTTTTACTCGCTACTTTACATTGCTTTCTACAACATTACGACGGTTTCAAGCGCTTTTACATTAGATATCGCAGTTCCCGACTTGTAATGGTGAAAAACACTGCATCTCACAAAGTGACATTGTTTAATGCGGTTTTACGACAGTTCATATCTTAACCTAACCTAACGTTCGCACTTGTATCTAAAAACGCTCTATTACACTGTTTCGTTTACAATTACGATATTTGCATGACCTCACAGTTTTCACCAACTTATTACAGTACAGAACGCTGTCTCTCGCTAAATGACATCGTTCTTTAAGGTTTCACGATGCTTGCATGCGCTTTATCGAGAATATCACAACATGGCAGTTTCGCACTTGTAACGGTACAACACGCAGTATTTGGCTTGTTCATGCCGTTTTGTGTGCTTTCACAACATTTCACCTATCGCAGTTTCGTACTCGCAATAAAACAACACTATCTCGTTAGATGACGTCGTTTTTGGTGGTTTCACGAAGCTACCTGGCTTAAACTAACATAACTCAACCTAACCTTCGCGCTTCTATCGTTAGAAAACGTTTTACTCGCTACTTTACATTGCTTTCTACAACATTACGACGGTTTCAAGCGCTTTTACATTAGATATCGCAGTTACCGACTTGTAATAGTGAAAAACACTGCATCTCACTAAGTGACTTTGTTTAATGCGGTTTTATGACGGTTCATATCTTAACCCAACCTAACATTCGCACTTGTATCTAAAAATGCTCTATTACACTGTTTCGTTCACAATTACAATATTTGCATAACCTCACAGTTTTTCACCAACTTATTACAGTACAGAACGCTGTATCTCGCTAAATGACATCGTTCTTTAAGGTTTCACGATGCTTGCATGCGCTTTAACGAGAATATCACAATATAGCAGTTTCGCACTCTTAACGGTACAACACGCACTATCTGGCTTGTTCATGCCGTTTTGTGTGCTTTCACAACATTTCACCTATTACAGTTTCGTACATGCAATAAAACAACACTATCTCGTTAGATGACGTCCTTTTTGGTGGTTTCACGACGCTACCTAGCTTAAACTAAAATAACTCAACCTAATATAACCTTCGCACTTCTATCGTTAGAAAACGTTTTACTCGCTACTTTACAATGCTCTCTACAACACTACGACAGTTTCATGCGCTTTCACAATAGATATCGCAGTTCCCGACTTGTGATGGTGAAAAACACTGCATCTCACTTAGTGACATTGTTTAATGCGGTTTTATGACGGTTCATATCTTAACCTAACCTAACGTTCGCACTTGTATCTAAAAACGCTCTATTACACTGTTTCGTTCACATTTAAGATATTTGCATGACCTCACAGTTTTTCACCAACTTATTACAGTACAGAACGCTGTATCTCGCTAAATGACATCGTTCTTTAAGGTTTCACGATGCTTGCATGCGCTTTAACGAGAATATCACAACATAGCAGTTTCGCACTTGTAACGGTACAACACGCAGTATTTGGCTTGTTCATGCCGTTTTGTGTGCTTTCTCAACATTTCACCTATCGCAGTTCCGTACTCGCAATAAAACAACACTATCTCGTTAGATGACGTCGTTTTTGGTGGTTTCACGACGCTACCTAGCTTAAACTAACATAACTGAACCTAACATAACCTTCGCACTTCTATCATAAAAAACATTTTACTCGCTACTTTACATTGCTTTCTACAACATTACGACGGTTTCAAGCGCTTTCACATTAGATATCGCAGTTCCCGACTTGTAATGGTGAAAAACACTGCATCTCACTAAGTTACATTGTGTAATGCGGTTTACGACGGTTCATATCTTAACCTAACCTAACCTAACCTAACCTTACCTAACCTAACCTAACCTAACCCAACGCAACCCAACCCAACCCAACCCAACCTAACCTAACCTAACCTAACCCAACCCAACCTAACCTAACCTAAACTGACCTAACCTAACCTAACGTAACCTAACCTAAGCTAACCTAACCTAACCTAACCTAACGTAATCTAACCTAACCTAACCTAACCCAACATAACCCAACCCAACCCAACCCAACCTAACCTAACCTAACCTAACCAAACCTAACCTAACCTAACCTAACCTAACCTAACGTAACCTAACCTAACCTAACCTAACGTAACCTAACCTAACCTAACCCAACCTAACCCAACCCAACCCAACCCAACCACACCCAACCCAACCTAACCTAACCTAACCTAACCTTACCTTACCTAACCTAACCTAACCTAACGTAACGTAACCTAACCTAACCTAACCTACTGTAACCTAACCTTACCTAACCTAACGTAACCTAACCTAACCTAACCCAACCTAACCTAACCTAATCTAACCTAACCTAACCAAACCTAACCTAACCTAACCTAACGTAACCTAACCTAACCTAACCTAACGACGGTTGCAAGCGCTTTCACATTAAATATCGCAGTTCCCGACTTGTAATGGTGAAAAACACTGCATCTCACAAAGTGACATTGTTTAATGCGGTTTTACGACGGTTCATATCTTAACCCAACCTAACGTTCGCACTTGTATCTAAAAATGCTCTATTACACTGTTTCGTTAACAATTACGATATTTACATGACCTCACAGTTTTTCACCAACTTATTGCAGTACAGAACGCTGTATCTCGCTAAATGACATCGTTCTTTAAGGTTTCACGATGCTTGCATGCGCTTTAACGAGAATATCACAATATAGCAGTTTCGCACTTGTAATGGTACAACACGCAATATCTGGCTTGTTCATGCCGTTTTGTGTGCTTTCACAACATTCACCTATTACAGTTTCGTACATGCAATAAAACAACACTATCTCGTTAGATGCCGTCGTTTTTGGTGGTTTCATGACGCTACCTAGCTTAAACTAACATAACTCAACCTAACATAACCTTCACACTTCTATCGTTAGAAAACGTTTTACTCGCTACTTTACATTGCTTTCTACAACATTACGACGGTTTCAAGCGCTTTAA
This sequence comes from Rhipicephalus microplus, assembly GCF_043290135.1. Classification (NCBI taxonomy): domain Eukaryota; kingdom Metazoa; phylum Arthropoda; class Arachnida; order Ixodida; family Ixodidae; genus Rhipicephalus; species Rhipicephalus microplus. The sequence goes on from NC_134703.1 coordinate 234,828,055, forward strand.
CATTAGATATCGCAGTTCCCGACTTGTAATGGTGAAAAACACTGCATCTCACTAAGTGACATTGTTTAATGCGGTTTTACGACGGTTCATATCTTAACCTAACTTAACCTAACCAAACCTAACCTAACCTTACCTAACCTAACCTAACCTAACCCAACCCAACCCAACCCCACCCAACCCAACCTAACCTAACCTAACCTAACCTAACCCAACCCAACCCAACCTAACCTAACCTAAACTAACCTAACCTAACCTAACGTAACCTAACCTAACCTAACCTAACCTAACCCAACAAAACCCAACCCAACCCAACCCAACCTAACCTAACCTAACCTAACCAAACCAAACCTAACCTAACCTAACCTAACCTAACGTATCCTAACCTAACCTAACCTAACGTAACCTAACCCAACTTAACCTAACCTAACCTAACGACGGTTGCTAGCGCTTTCACATTAGATATCGCAGTTCCCGACTTGTAATGGTGAAAAACACTGCATCTCACAAAGTGACATTGTTTATAGCGGTTTTACGACGGTTCATATCTTAACCTAACCTAACATTCGCACTTGTATCTAAAAACGCTCTATTACATTGTTTCGTTCACAATTACGATATTTGCATAACCTCACAGTTTTTCACCAACTTATTGCAGTACAGAACGCTGTATCTCGCTAAATGACATCGTTCTTTAAGGTTTCACGATGCTTGCATGCGCTTTAACGAGAATATCACAATATAGCAGTTTCGCACTTGTAATGGTACAACACGCAATATCTGGCTTGTTCATGCCGTTTTGTGTGCTTTCACAACATTCACCTATTACAGTTTTGTACATGCAATAAAACAACACTATCTCGTTAGATGACGTCCTTTTTGGTGGTTTCACGACGCTACCTAGCTTAAACTAACATAACTCCACCTAATATAACCTTCGCACTTCTATCGTTAGAAAACGTTTTACTCGCTACTTTACAATGCTTTCTACAACACTACGACAGTTTCATGCGCTTTCACAATAGATATCGCAGTTCCCGACTTGTAATGGTGAAAAACACTGCATCTCACTTAGTGACATTGTTTAAAGCGGTTTTACGACGGTTCATATCTTAACATAACGTAACGTTCGCACTTGTATCTAAAAACGCTCTATTACACTGTTTCATTCACATTTAAGATATTTGCATGACCTCATAGTTTTTGACCAACTTATCACAGTACAGAACGCTGTACCTCGCTAAATGACATCGTTCTTTAAGGTTTCACAATGCTTGCATGCGCTTTAACGAGAATATCACAACATAGCATTTTCGCACTTGTAACGGTACAACACGCACTATTTGGCTTGTTCATGCCGTTTTGTGTGCTTTCACAACATTTCACTTATCGCAGTTTCATACTCGCAATTAAACAACACTATCTCGTTAGATGACGTCGTTTTTGGTGGTAACGACGCTACCTAGCTTAAACTAACATAACTCAACCTAACATAACCTTCGCACTTCTATCGTTAGAAAACGTTTTACTCGCTACTTTACATTGCTTTCTACAACATTACGACGGTTTCAAGCGCTTTAACATTAGATATCGCAGTTCCCGACTTGTAATGGTGAAAAACACTGCATCTCACTAAGTGACATTGTTTAATGCGGTTTTACGATGGTTCATATCTTAACCTAACTTAACCGAACCAAACCTAACCTAACCTTACCTAACCTAACCTAACCTAACCCAACCCAACCCAACCCCACCCAACCCAACCCAACCTAACGTAACCTAACCTAACCTAACCCAACCCAACCACACCTAACCTAACCTAAACTAACCTAACCTAACCTAACGTAACCTAACCTAACCTAACCTAACGTAACCTAACCTAACCTAACCTAACCCAACAAAACCCAACCCAACCCAACCCAACCTAACCTAACCTAACCTAACCTAACCTAACCGAACCTCTCCTAACCTAACCTAACCTAACGTAACGTAACCTAACCTAACCTAACGTAACCTAACCTAACCTAACCCAACCTAACCCAACCACACGCAACCCAACTGAACCACACCCAATCTAACCTAACCTAACCTTACCTAACCTAACCTAACCTAACCTTACCTAACCTAACCTAACCTAACCTAACGTAACCTAACCTAACCTAACCTAACCTAACGTAACCTAACCTAACCTAACCTAACGACGGTTGCAAGCGCTTTCACATTAGATATCGCAGTTCCCGACTTGTAATGGTGAAAAACACTGCATCTCAAAAAGTGACATTGTTTAATGCGGTTTTACGACGGTTCATATCTTAACCTAACCTAACGTTCGCACTTGTATCTAAAAACGCTCTATTACACTGTTTCGTTCACATTTAAGATATTTGCATGACCTCACAGTTTTTCACCAACTTATTACAGTACAGAACGCTGTATCTCGCTAAATGAAATCGTTCTTTAAGGTGTCACGATGTTTGCACGCGCTTTAACGAGAATATCACAATATAGCAGTTTCGCACTTGTAACGGTACAACACGCAGTTTTTGGCTTGTTCATGCCGTTTTGTGTGCTTTCACAACATTTCACCTATCGCAGTTTCGTAGTCGCAATAAAACAACACTATCTCGTTAGATGACGTCGTTTTTGGTGGTTTCACGACGCCACCTTGCTTAAACTAACATAACTCAACCTAACATAACCTTCGCACTTCTATCGTTAGAAAACGTTTTACTCGCTACTTTACAATGTTTTCTACAAGATTACGACGGTTTCATGCGCTTTCACATTAGATATCGCAGTTCCCGACTTGTAATGGTGAAAAAACACTGCATCTCACAAAGTGACATTGTTTAATGCGGTTTTACGACGGTTCATATCTTAACCTAACTTAACCTAACCAAACCTAACCTAACCTTACCTAACCTAACCTAACCTAACCCAACCCAACCCAACCCCACCCAACCCAACCTAACCTAACCTAACCTAACCCAACCCGACCCAACCTAACCTAACCTAAACTAACCTAACCTAACCTAACGTAACCTAACCTAACCTAACCTAACCTAACGCAACCTAACCTAACCTAACCCAACAAAACCCAACCCAACCCAACCCAACCCAACCTAACCTAACCTAACCTAACCAAACCTAACCTAACCTAACCTAACCTATCCTAACCTAACCTAACCTAACGTAACCTAACCTAACCTAACCCAACCTAACCCAACCCAACCCAACCCAACCACACCCAACCCAACCTAACCTAACCTAACCTAACCTTACCTAACCTAACCTAACCTAACCTAACCCAACCTAACGTAACCTAACCTAACCTAACCTAACCTAACCTACTGTAACCTAACCTTACCTAACCTAACGTAACCTAACCTAACCTAACCCAACCTAACCTAACCTAACCTAACCTAATCTAACCTAACCTAACCTAACCAAACCTAACCTATCCTAACCTAACCTAACCTAACCTAACGTAACCTAACCTAACCTAACCTAACGACGGTTGCAAGCGCTTTCACATTAGATATCGCAGATCCCGACTTGTAATGGTGAAAAACACTGCATCTCTCTAAGTGACATTGTTTAATGCGGTTTTACGACGGTTCATATCTTAACCTAACCCAACATTCGCACTTGTATCTAAAAACGCTCTTATACACTGTTTCGTTCACATTCAAGATATTTGCATGACCTCACAGTTTTTCACCAACTTATTACAGTACAGAACGCTGTATCTCGCTAAATGAAATCGTTCTTTAAGGTGTCACGATGCTTGCATGCGCTTTAACGAGAATATCACAATATAGCAGTTTCGCACTTGTAACGGTACAACACGCAGTTTTTGGCTTGTTCATGCCGTTTCGCGTGCTTTCAGAACATTTCACCTATCGCAGTTTCGTAGTCGCAATAAAACAACACTATCTCGTTAGATGACGTCGTTTTTGGTGGTTTCACGACGCTACCTAGCTTAAACTAACATAACTCAACCTAACATAACCTTCGCACTTCTATCGTTAGAAAACGTTTTACTCGCTACTTTACAATGCTCTCTACAACACTACGACAGTTTCATGCGCTTTCACAATAGATATCGCAGTTCCCGACTTTAATGGTGAAAAACACTGCATCTCACTAAGTGACATTGTTTAATGCGGTTTTACGCCGGTTCATATCTTAACCCAACTTAACCTAACCAAACCTAACCTAACATTACCTAACCTAACCTAACCTAACCCAACCCAACCCAACCCCACCCAACCCAACCTAACCTAACCTAACCTAACCTAACCCAACCCGACCCAACCTAACCTAACCTAACCTAACCTAACCTATCCTAACCTAACCTAACCTAACCTAACGTAACCTAACCTAACCTAGCCCAACCTAACCCAACCCAACCCAACCCAACCACACCCAACCCAACCTAACCTAACCTAACCTAACCTTACCTAACCTAACCTAACCTAACCTAACCCAACCTAACGTAACCTAACCTAACCTAACCTACTGTAACCTAACCTTACCTAACCTAACGTAACCTAACCTAACCTAACCCAACCTAACCTCACCTAACCTAATCTAACCTAACCTAACCTAACCTAACCAAACCAAACCTAACCTACCCTAACCTAACCTAACCTAACCTAACGTAACCTAACCTAACCTAACCTAACCTAACCTAACGACGGTTGCAAGCGCTTTCACATTAGATATCGCAGTTCCCGACTTGTAATGGTGAAAAAACACTGCATCTCACAAAGTGACATTGTTTAATGCGGTTTTACGACGGTTCATATCTTAACCTAACCTAACATTCGCACTTGTATCTTAAAACGCTCTATTACACTGTTTCGTTCACAATTACGATATTCGCATGACCTCACAGTTTTTCACCAACTTATTACAGTACAGAACGCTGTCTTTCGTAATGGTGAAAAACACTGCATCTCACTAAGTGACATTGTTTTATGCGGTTTTACGACGGTTCATACCTTAACCTAACCTAACCTAACCTAACCTTACCTTACCTAACCTAACCTAACCTAACCTAACCCAACCCAACTCAACCCAACCCAACTCAACCTAACCTAACCTAACCTAACACAACCCAACCCAACCCAACCCAACCCAACCTAACCTAACCTAACCTAACCTAACCCAACCCAACCCAACCTAACCTAACCTAAACTAACCTAACCCAACCTAACCCAACCTAACCCAACCTAACCTAACCTAACCTAACCAAACCTAACCTAACATAACCTAACCTAACCTAACCTAACCTAACCTAACCTAACCTAACCTAACGTAACCTAACCTAACCTAACCTAACCTAACGTATCCTAACCTAACCTAACCCAACATAACCTAACCCAACCCATCCCAACCTAACCTAACCTAACCTAACCGAACCTCTCCTAACCTAACCTAACCTAACCTAACGTAACCTTACCTAACCTAACCTAACCTAACCCAACCTAACCCAACCACACCCAACCACACCCAACCCAACCCAACCACACCCAACCCAATCTAACCTAACCTAACTTTACCTAACCTAACCTAACCTAACCTTACCTAACCTAACATAACCTAACGTAACCTAACCTAACCTAACCTAACCTACCGTAACCTAGCCTAACCTAACATAACCTAACGTAACCTAACCTAACCTAACCTAACCCAACCTAACCTAGTCTAACCCTACCTAACCCAACCTAACCTAACCTAAACCTAACCTAACCTAACCTAACGTAACCTAACCTAACCTAACCTAACCTAACTTAACCCAACTACGGTTGCAAGCGCTTTCACAATAGATATCGCAGTTCCCGACTTGTAATGGTGAAAAACACTGCATCTCACTAAGTGACATTGTTTAATGCGGTTTTACGACGGTTCATATCTTAACCTAACCTAACATTCGCACTTGTATCTAAAAACGCTCTATTACACTGTTTTGTTCACAATTACGATATTCGCATAACCTCACAGTTTTTCACCAACTTATTGCAGTACAGAACGCTGTATCTCGCTCAATGACATCGTTCTTTAAGGTTTCACGATGCTTGCATGCGCTTTAACGAGAATATCACAACATAGCAGTTTCGCACTTGTAACGGTACAACACGCAGTATCTGGCTTGTTCATGCCGTTTTGTGTGCTTTCACAACATTTCACCTATTGCAGTTTCGTACTCGCAATAAAACAACACTATCTCGTTAGATGACGTCCTTTTTGGTGGTTTCACGACGCTACCTAGCTTAAACTAACATAACAACCTAACATAACCTTCGCACTTGTATTGTTAGAAAACGTTTTACTCGCTACTTTACATTGCTTTCTACAACATTACGACGGTTTCAAGCGCTTTCACATTAGATATCGCAGTTCCCGACTTGTAATGGTGAAAAACACTGCATCTCACTAAGTGACATTGTTTAATGCGGTTTTACGACGGTTCATATCTTAACCTAACCTAACGTTCGCACTTGTATCTAAAAACGCTCTATTACACTGTTTCGTTCACATTTAAGATATTTGAATGACCTCACAGTTTTTCACCCACTTATTACAGTACAGAACGCTGTATCTCGCAAAATGAAATCGTTCTTTAAGGTGTCACGATGCTTGCATGCGCTTTAACGAGAATATCACAACATAGCAGTTTCGCACTTGTAACGGTACAACACGCAGTATTTGGCTTGTTCATGCCGTTTTGTGTGCTTTCACAACATTTCACCTATCGCAGTTTCGTAGTCGCAATAAAACAACACTATCTCGTTAGACGACGTCGTTTTTGGTGGTTTCACGACGCTACCTAGCTTAAACTAACATGACTCAACCTTACATAACCTTCGAAATTCTATCGTTAGAAAACGTTTTACTCGCTACTTTACATTGCTTTCTACATAATTACGATGGTTTCAGGCGCTTTCACATTAGATATCGCAGTTCCCGACTTGTAATGGTGAAAAACACTGCATCTCACTAAGTGACATTGTTTAATGCGGTTTTACGACAGTTCATATCTTAACCTAACCTAACCTAACCTAACGTAACCCAACCCAACCCAACCTAACCTAACCTAAACTAACCTAACCCAACCTAACCTAACCTAACCTAACCTAACCAAACCTAACCTAACATAACCTAACCTAACCTAACCTAACCTTACCTAACCTAACCTAACCTAACGTAACCTAACCTAACCTAACGTAACCTAACCTAACCTAACCTAACCCAACATAACCCAACCCAACCCAACCCAACCTATCCTAACCTAACCTAACCAAACCTAACCTAACCTAACCTAACCTAACGTAACCTAACGTAACCTAACCTAACGTAACGTAACCTAACCTAACCCAACCTAACTCAACCCAACCCAACCCAACCACACCCAACCCAACCTAACCTAACCTGACCTAACCTTACCTAACCTAACCTAACCTAACCTAACCTAATCTAACCTAACCTAACCTACTGTAACCTAACCTTACCTAACCTGACGTAACCTAACCTAACCTAACCCATTCTAACCTCACCTAACCTAATCTAACCTAACCTAACCTAAACAAACCTAACCTAACCTAACCTAACCTAACGTAACCTAACCTAACTTAACCTAACCTAACCTAACGACGGTTGCAAGCGCTTTCACATTAGATATCGCAGTTCCCGACTTGTAATGGTGAAAAACACTGCATCTCACTAAGTGACATTGTTTAATGCGGTTTTACGACGGTTCATATCTTAACCTAACCTAACGTTCGCACTTGTATGTAAAAACGCTCTATTACACTGTTTCGTTAACAATTACGATATTTACATGACCTCGCAGTTTTTCACCAACTTATTACAGTACAGAACGCTGTATCTCGCTAATTGACATCGTTCTTTAAGGTTTCACGATGCTTGCATGCGCTTTAACGAGAATATCACATATAGCAACTTCGCACTTGTAATGGTACAACACGCAATATCTGGCTTGTTCATGCCGGTTTGTGTGCTTTCACAACATTTCACCTATTACAGTTTCGTACATGCAATAAAACAACACTATCTCGTTAGATGACGTCCTTTTTGGTGGTTTCACGACGCTACCTAGCTCAAACTAACCTAACCTAATCTAACCTTCGCACTTCTGTCGTTAGAAAACGTTTTACTCACTACTTTACAATGTTTTCTACAAGATTACGACGGTTTCATGCGCTTTCACAATAGATATCGCAGTTCCCGACTTGTAATGGTGAAAAACACTGCATCTCACAAAGTGACACTGTTTAATGCTGTTTTACGACGGTTCATATCTTAACCTAACCTAACATTCGCACTTGTATCTAAAAACGCTCTATTACACTGTTTCGTTCACAATTACGATATTTGCATAACCTCACAGTTTTTTACCAACTTATTGCAGTACAGAACGCTGTATCTCGCTAAATGACATCGTTCTTTAAGGTTTCACGATGCTTGCATGCGCTTTAACGAGAATATCACAATATAGCAGTTTCGCACTTGTAATGGTACAACACGCAATATCTGGCTTGTTCATGCCGTTTTGTGTGCTTTCACAACATTTCACCTATTACAGTTTCGTACATGCAATAAAACAACACTATCTCGTTAGATGACGTCCTTTTTGGTGGTTTCACGACGCTACCTAGCTTAAACTAACATAACTCAACCTAATATAACCTTCGCACTTCTATCGTTAGAAAACGTTTTACTCGCTACTTTACAATGCTCTCTACAACACTACGACAGTTTCATGCGCTTTCACAATAGATATCGCAGTTTCCGACTTGTAATGGTGAAAAACACTGCATCTCACGTAGTGACATTGTTTAATGCGGTTTCACGACGGTTCATATCTTAGCCTAACCTAACGTTCGCACTTGTATATAAAAACGCTCTATTACACTGTTTCTTTCACATTTAAGATATTTGCATGACCTTACAGTTTTTCACCAACTTATTACAGTACAGAACGCTGTATCTCGCTAAATGACATCGTTCTTTAAGGTTTCACGATGCTTGCATGCGCTTTAACGAGAATATCACAATATAGCAGTTTCGCACTTGTAACGGTACAACACGCAATATCTGGCTTGTTCATGCCGTTTTGTGTGCTTTCACAACATTTCACCTATTACAGTTTCGTACATGCAATAAAACAACACTATCTCGTTAGATGACGTCGTTTTTGGTGGTTTCACGACGCTACCTAGCTTAAACTAACATAACTCAACCTAACATAACCTTCGCGCTTCTATCGTTAGAAAACGTTTTACTCGCTACTTTACATTGCTTTCTACAACATTACGACGGTTTCAAGCGCTTTCACATTAGATATCGCAGTTCCCGACTTGTAATGGTGAAAAACACTGCATCTCACTAAGTGACATTGTTTAATGCGGTTTTACGACGGTTCATATCTTAACCTAACCTAACCTAACCTAACCTAACCCAACCCAACCCAACCCAACCCAACCTAACCTAACTTAACCTAACCTATCCTAACCCAACCCAACCCAACCTAACCTAACCTAAACTAACCTAACCTAACCTAACGTCCCCTAACCTAACCTAACCTAACCTAACGTAACCTAACCTAATTTAACCTAACCCAACATAACCCAATCCAACCCAACCCAACCCAACCTAACCTAACCTAACCTAACCAAACGTAACCTAACCTAACCTAACGTAACCTAACCTAACCTAACCTAACGTAACCTAACCTAACCTAACCCAACCTAACCCAACCCAACCCAACCACACCCAACCCAACCTAACCTAACCTAACCTAACCTTACCTAACCTAACCTAACCTAACCTAACGTAACCTAACCTAACCTAACCTACTGTAACCTAACCTTACCTAACCTAACGTAACCTAACCTAACCTAACCCAACCTAACCTAACCTAACCTAATCTAACCTAACCTAACCTAACCAAACCTAACCTAACCTAACCTAACCTAACGTAACCTATTCTAACCTAACCTAACCTAACGACGGTTGCAAGCGCTTTCACATTAGATATCACAGTTCCCGACTTGTAATGGTGAAAAACACTGCATCTCACTAAGTGACATTGTTGAATGCGGTTTTACGACGGTTCATATCTTAACCTAACCTAACATTCGCACTTGTATCTAAAAACGCTCTATTACACTGTTTCGTTCACATTTAAGATATTTGCATGACCTCACAGTTTTTCACCAACTTATTACAGTACAGAACGCTGTATCTCGCTAAATGACATCGTTCTTTAAGGTTTCACGATGCTTGCATGCGCTTTAACGAGAATATCACAACATAGCAGTTTCGCACTTGTAACGGAACAAGACGCAGAATCTGGCTAGTTCATGCCATTTTGTGTGCTTTCACAACATTTCACCTACCGCAGTTTCGTACTCGCAATAAAACAACACTATCTCGTTAGATGACATCGTTTTTGGTGGTTTCACGATGCTACCTAGCTCAAACTAACCTAACCTAACCTAACCCTCGCACTTCTATCGTTAGAAAATGTTTTACTCACTACTTTACAATGTTTTCTACAAGATTACGATGGTTTCATGCGCTTTCACTTTAGATATCGCAGTTCCCGACTTGTAATGGTGAAAAACACTGCATCTCACAAAGTGACATTGTTTAATGCGGTTTTACGACGGTTCATATCTTAACCTAACCTAACATTCGCACTTGTATCCAAAAACGCTCTATTACACTGTTTCGTTCACAATTACGATATTTGCATAACCTCACAGTTTTTCAGCAACTTATTGCAGTACAGAACGCTGTATCTCGCTAAATGACATCGTTCTTTAAGGTTTCACGATGCTTGCATGCGCTTTAACGAGAATATCACAATATAGCAGTTTCGCACTTGTAACGGTACAACACGCAATATCTGGCTTGTTCATGCATTTTTGTGTGCTTTCACAACATTTCACCTATCGCAGTTTCGTACTCGCAATAAAACAACACTATCTCGTTAGATGACGTCGTTTTTGGTGGTTTCACGACGCTACCTAGCTTAAACTAACATAACTCAACCTAACATAACCTTCGCACTTCTATCGTTAGAAAACGTTTTACTCGCTACTTTACATTGCTTTCTACAACATTACGACGGTTTCAAGAGCTTTCACATTAGATATCGCAGTTCCCGACTTGTAATGGTGAAAAACACTGCATCTCACTAAGTTACATTGTTTAATGCGGTTTTACGACGATTCATATCTTAACCTAACCTAACCTAACCTAACCTTACCTAACCTAACCTAACCTAACCCAACCTAACCCAACCCAACCTAACCTTACCTAAGCTAACCTAACCTAACCCAACCTAACCCAACCCAACCCAACCTAACAGAACCTAACCTAACCTAACCTAACCCAACCCAACCTAACCTAACCTAAACTGACCTAACCTAACCTAACGTAACCTAACCTAACCTAACCTAACGTAACCTAACCTAAATTAACCTAACCCAACATAACCCAACCCAACCCAACCTAACCTTACCTAACCAAACCTAACCTAACCTAACCTAACCTAACGTAACCTAACCTAACCTAACCCAACCTAACCCAACCCAACCCAACCCAACCACACCCAACCCAACCTAACCTAACCTAACCTTACCTAACCTAACCTAACCTAACCTAACTTAACCTAACGTAACGTAACCTAACCTAACCTAACCTAACCTACTGTAACCTAACCTTACCTAACTCAACGTAACCTAACTTAACCTAACCCAACCTAACCTAACCTAACCTAATCTAACCTAACCTAACCTAACCAAACCTAACCTAACCTAACCTAACCTAACCTAACGACCGTTGCAAGCGCTTTCACATTAGATATCGCAGTTCCCGACTTGTAATGGTGAAAAACACTGCATCTCACAAAGTGACATTGTTTAATGCGGTTTTACGACGGTTCATATCTTAACCTAACCTAACATTCGCACTTGTATCTAAAAACGCTCTATTACACTGTTTCGTTCACAATTACGATATTTGCATAACCTCACAGTTTTTCACCAACTTATTAGTGTACAGAACGCTGTATCTCGCTAAATGACATCGTTCTTTAAGGTTTCACGATGCTTGCACGCGCTTTAACGAGAATATCACAACATAGCAGTTTCGCACTTGTAACGGTACAACACGCAGTATTTGGCTTGTTCATGCCGTTTTGTGTGCTTTCACAACATTTCACCTATCGCAGTTTCGTACTCGCAATAAAACAACACTATCTCGTTAGATGACGTCGTTTTTGGTGGTTTCACGACGCTACCTAGCTTAAACTAACATAACTCAACCTAACAAAACCTTCGCACTTCTATCGTTAGAAAACGTTTTACTCGCTACTTTACATTGCTTTCTACAACATTACGACGGTTTCAAGCGCTTTCACATTAGATATCGCAGTTCCCAACTTGTAATGGTGAAAAACACTGCATCTCACTAAGTGACATTGTTTAATGCGGTTTTACGACGGTTCATATCTTAACCTAACCTAACCTAACCAAACCTAACCTAACCTTACCTAACCTAACCTAACCTAACCCAACCCAACCCAACCTAACCTAACCTAACCTAACCTAACCCAACCCAACCCAACCTAACCTAACCCAAACTAACCTAACGTAACCTAACCTAACCTAACCTAACGTAACCTAACCTAACCTAACCTAACCTAACCCAACAAAACGCAACCCAACCCAACCCAACCAAACCCAACCTAACCTAACCTAACCTAACCAAACCTAACCTAACCTAACCTAACGTATCCTAACCTAACCTAACCTTACCTAACGTAACCTAACCTAACCTAACCCAACCTAACCCAACCCAACCCAACCCACCCACACCCAACCCAACCTAACCTAACCTAACCTAACCTTACCTAACCTAACCTAACCTAACGTAACGTAACGTAACCTAACCTAACCTACTGTAACCTAACCTTACCTAACCTAACGTAACCTAACCTAACCTAACCCAACCTAACCAAACCTAACCTAACCTAACCTAACCTAATCTAACCTAACCTAACCTAACCAAACCTAACCTAACCTAACCTAACCTAACGTAACCTAACCTAACCTAACCTAACCTAACGACGGTTGCAAGCGCTTTCACATTACATATCGCAGTTCCCGACTTGTAATGGTGAAAAACACTGCATCTCACTAAGTGACATTGTTTAATGCGGTTTTTCGACGGTTCATATCTTAGCCTATCCCAACATTCGCACTTGTATCTAAAAACGCTCTATTACACTGTTTCGTTCACAATTACGGCATTTGCATAACCTCACAGTTTTTCACCAACTTATTTCAGTACAGAACGCTGTATCTCGCTAAATGACATCGTTCTTCAAGGTTCCACGAGGCTTGCATGCGCTTCAACGAGAATATCACAACATAGCAGTTTCGCACTTGTAATGGTACAACACGCAGTATCTGGCTTGTTGATGCCGTTTTGTGTGCTTTCACAACATTTCACCTATTGCAGTTTCGTACTCGCAATAAAACAACACTATCTCGTTAGATGACGTCCTTTTTGGTGGTTTCACGACGCTACCAGCTTAAACTAACCTAACCTAACCTAACCTTCACACTTCTGTCGTTAGAAAACGTTTTACTCACTACTTTACAATGTTTTCTACAAGATTACGACGGTTTCATGCGCTTTCACATTAGATATCGCAGTTCCCGACTTGTAATGGTGAAAAACACTGCATCTCACTAAGTGACATTGTTTAATGCGGTTTTACGACGGTTCATATCTTAACCTAACCTAACCTAACCAAACCTAACCTAACCTTACCTAACCTAACCTAACATAACCTTACGTAACCTAACCTAACCTAACCTAACGTAACCTAACCTAACCTAACCTAACCTAACTTAACCTAACCTAACCTAACCTAACCCAACATAACCCAACCCAACCCAACCCAACCTAACCTAACCTAACCTAACCAAACCTAACCTAACCTAACGTAACCTAACCTAACCTAACCTAACCTAACGTAACCTAACCTAACCTAACCCAAGCTAACCCAACCCAACCCAACCCAACCACACCCAACCCAACCTAACCTAACCTAACCTAACCTTACCTAACCTAACCTAATGTAACCTAACCTAACGTAACATAACCTAACCTGACCTAACCTACTGTAACCTAACCTTACCTAACCTAACGTAACCTAACCTAACCTAACCCAACCTAACCTAATCTAACCTAACCAAACCTAACCTAACCTAACGTAACCTAACCTAACATAACCTAACGTAACCTTACCTAACCTAACCCAAGCTAACCCAACCCAACCCAATCCAACCACACCCAACCCAACCTAAGCTAACCTAACCTAACCTTACCTAACCTAAATTAACCTAACGTAACCTAACCTAACCTAACCTAACCTACTGTAACCTAACCTTACCTAACCATACGTAACCTAACCTAACCTAACCCAACCTAACCTAACCTAACCTAATCTAACCTAACCTAACCTAACCAAACCCAACCTAACCTAACCTAACCTAACCTAACGTAACCTAACCTAACCTAACCTAACCTAACGACGGTTGCAAGCGCTTTCACATTAGATATCGCAGTTCCCCACTTGTAATGGTGAAAAACACTGCATCTCACTGAATGACATTGTTTAATGCGGTTTTACGACGGTTCATATCTTAACCTAACCTAACGTTCGCACTTGTATCTAAAAACGCTCTATTACACTGTTTCGTTAACAATTACGATATTTACATGACCTCACAGTTTTTCACCAACTTATTGAAGTACAGAACGCTGTCTCTCGCTAAATGACATCGTTCTTTAAGGTTTCACGAGGCTTGCATGCGCTTCAACGAGAATATCACAACATAGCAGTTTCGCACTTGTAACGGTACAACACGCAGTAGCTGGCTTGTTCATGCCGTTTTGTGTGCTTTCACAACATTTCACCTATTGCAGTTTCGTACTCGCAATAAAACAACACTATCTCGTTAGATGACGTCCTTTTTGGTGGTTTCACGACGCTACCTAGCTTAAACTAACATAACAACCTAATATAACCTTCGCACTTCTATCGTCAGAAAACGTTTTACTTGCTACTTTACAATGCTCTCTACAACATTACGACGGTTTCATGCGCTTTCACAATAGATATCGCAGTTCCCGACTTGTAATGGTGAAAAACACTGCATCTCAAAAAGTGACATTGTTTAATGCGGTTTTACGACGGTTCATATCTTAACCTAACCTAACATTCGCACTTGTATCTCAAAACGCTCTATTACACTGCTTCATTCACAATTACAATATTTGCATGACCTCACAGTTTTTCACCAACTTATTGCAGTACAGAACGCTGTCTCTCGCTAAATGACATCGTTCTTTAAGGTTTCACGATGCTTGCATGCGCTTCAACGAGAATATCACAACATAGCAGTTTCGCACTTGTAACGGTACAACACGCAGTATCTGGCTTGTTCATGCCGTTTTGTGTGCTTTCACAACATTTCACCTATTGCAGTTTCGTACTCGCAATGAAACAACACTATCTCGTTAGATGACGTCGTTTTTAGTGGTTTCACGACGCTACCTAGCTTAAACTAACATAACTCAACCTAACATAACCTTCGCACTTCTTAATTGAAGTTTTTGCGCACACACACAAGGACACAGAAGAAGGGAACACAAGGACTGCGCTGGTCCTTGTGTTCCCTTCTTCTGTGTCCTTGTGTGTGTGCGCAAAAACTTCAATTATGCAGCAGTACCAACTAGCCCGTCTTTCCGTATTATTGCAGTTTATCTTCGCACTTCTATCGTTAGAAAACGTTTTACTCGCTACTTTACATTGCTTTCTACAACATTACGACGGTTTCAAGCGCTTTCACATTAGATATCGCAGTTCCCGACTTGTAATGGTGAAAAACACTGCATCTCACTAAGTGACATTGTTTAATGCAGTTTTACGACGGTTCATATCTTAACCTAACCTAACCTAACCTAACCCAACCTAACCCAACCTAACCTAACCTAAACTAACCTAACCCAACCTAACCTAACCTAACCTAACCAAACCTAACCTAACATAACCTAACCTAACCCAACCTAACCCAACTCAACCCAACCTAGCCTAATCTAACCCAACCCAACCTAACCTAACCTAACCTTACCTAACCTAACCTAACCTAACCTAACGTAACGTAACGTAACCTAACCTAACCTACTGTAACCTAACCTTACCTAACCTAACGTAACCTAACCTAACCTAACCCAACCTAACCAAACCTAACCTTACCTAACCTAACCTAATCTAACCTAACCTAACCTAACCAAACCTAACCTAACCTAACCTAACCTAACCTAACGTAACCTAACCTAACCTAACCTAACGACGGTTGCAAGCGCTTTCACATTACATATCGCAGTTCCCGACTTGTAATGGTGAAAAACACTGCATCTCACTAAGTGACATTGTTTAATGCGGTTTTTCGACGGTTCATATCTTAACCTAACCTAACATTCGCACTTGTATCTCAAAACGCTCTATTACACTGTTTCGTTCACAATTACAATATTTGCATGACCTCACAGTTTTTCACCAACTTATTGCAGTACAGAACGCTGTCTCTCGCTAAATGACATCGTTCTTTAAGGTTTCACGATGCTTGCATGCGCTTCAACGAGAATATCACAACATAGCAGTTTCGCACTTGTAACGGTACAACACGCAGTATCTGGCTTGTTCATGCCGTTTTGTGTGCTTTCACAACATTTCACCTATTGCAGTTTCGTACTCGCAATGAAACAACACTATCTCGTTAGATGACGTCGTTTTTAGTGGTTTCACGACGCTACCTAGCTTAAACTAACATAACTCAACCTAACATAACCTTCGCACTTCTATCGTTAGAAAACGTTTTACTCGCTACTTTACATTGCTTTCTACAACATTACGACGGTTTCAAGCGCTTTCACATTAGATATCGCAGTTCCCGACTTGTAATGGTGAAAAACACTGCATCTCACTAAGTGACATTGTTTAATGCAGTTTTACGACGGTTCATATCTTAACCTAACCTAACCTAACCTAACCCAACCCAACCCAACCTAACCTAACCTAAACTAACCTAGCCCAACCTAACCTAACCTAACCTAACCAAACCTAACCTAACATAACCTAACCTAACCCAACCTAACCCAACTCAACCCAACCTAACCTAATCTAACCCAACCCAACCCAACCTAACCTAACCTAACCTAACCTTACCTAACCTAACCTAACCTAACCTAACGTAACGTAACGTAACCTAACCTAACCTACTGTAACCTAACCTTACCTAACCTAACGTAACCTAACCTAACCTAACCCAACCTAACCAAACCTAACCTTACCTAACCTAACCTAATCTAACCTAACCTAACCTAACCAAACCTAACCTAACCTAACCTAACCTAACCTAACCAAACCTAACCTAACCTAACCTAACCTAACGACGGTTGCAAGCGCTTTCACATTAGATATCGCAGTTCCTGACTTGTAATGGTGAAAAACACTGCATCTCACTAAGTGACATTGTTTAAGGCGGTTTTACGACGGTTCATATCTTAACCTAACCTAACGTTCGCACTTGTATCTAAAAACGCTCTATTACACTGTTTCGTTAACAATTACGATATTTACATGACCTCACAGTTTTTCACCAACTTATTACAGTACAGAACGCTGTATCTCGCTAAATGACATCGTTCTTTAAGGTTTCACGATGCTTGCATGCGCTTTAACGAGAATATCACAATATAGCAGTTTCGCACTTGTAACGGTAAAACACGCAATATCTGGCTTGTTCATGCATTTTTGTGTGCTTTCACAACATTTCACCTATCGCAGTTTCGTACTCGCAATAAAACAACACTATCTCCTTAGATGACGTCGTTTTTGGTGGTTTCACGACGCTACTTAGCTTAAACTAACATAACTCAACCTAACATAACCTTCGCACTTCTATCGTTAGAAAACGTTTTACTCGCTACTTTACATTGCTTTCTACAACATTACGACGGTTTCAAGAGCTTTCACAATAGATATCGCAGTTCCCGACTTGTAATGGTGAAAAACACTGCATCTCACTAAGTTACATTGTTTAATGCGGTTTTACGACAATTCATATCTTAACCTAACCTAACCTAACCTAACCTTACCTAACCTAACCTAACCTAACCCAACCTAACCCAACCCAACCCAACCCAACCCAGCGTAACCTAATTTAACCTAACCTAACCCAACCCAACCCAACCTAACCTAACCTAAACTGACCTAACCTAAGCTAACCTAACGTAACCTAACCTAACCTAACCTAATGTAACCTAACCTAACCTAACCTAACCCAACATAACCCAACCCAACCCAACCCAACCTAACCTAACCTAACCAAACCTAACCTAACCTAACCTAACGTAACCTAACCTAACCTAACCCAACCTAACCCAACCCAACCCAACCACACCCAACCCAACCTAACCTAACCTAACCTAACCTTACCTAACCTAACCTAACCTAACCTAACTTAACCTAACGTAACGTAACCTAACCTAACCTAACCTACTGTAACCTAACCTTACCTAACTCAACGTAACCTAACCTAACCTAACCCAACCTAACCTAACCTAACCTAATCTAACCTAACCTAACCTAACCAAACCTAACCTAACCTAACCTAACCTAACCTAACCTAACGACCGTTGCAATCGCTTTCACATTAGATATCGCAGTTCCCAACTTGTAATGGTGAAAAACACTGCATCTCACTAAGTGACATTGTTTAATGCGGTTTTACGACGGTTCATATCTTAACCTAACCTAACATTCGCACTTGTATCTAAAAACGCTCTATTACACTGTTTCGTTCACAATTACGATATTTGCATAACCTCACAGTTTTTCACCAACTTATTAGTGTACACAACGCTGTATCTCGCTAAATGACATCGTTCTTTAAGGTTTCACGATGCTTGCACGTGCTTTAACGAGAATATCACAACATAGCAGTTTCGCACTTGTAACGGTACAACACGCAGTATTTGGCTTGTTCATGCCGTTTTGTGTGCTTTCACAACATTTCACCTATCGCAGTTTCGTACTCGCAATAAAACAACACAACTCGTTAGATGACGTCGTTTTTGGTGGTTTCACGACGCTACCTAGCTTAAACTAACATAACTCGACCTAACATAACCTTCGCACTTATATCGTTAGAAAACGTTTTACTCGCTACTTTACATTGCTTTCTACAACATTACGACGGTTTCAAGCGCTTTCACATTAGATATCGCAGTTCCCGACTTGTAATGGTGAAAAACACTGCATCTCACTAAGTGACATTGTTTAATGCGGTTTTACAACGGTTCATATCTTAACCTAACCTAACCTAACCAAACCTAACCTAATCTTACCTAAGCTAACCTAACCTAACCCAACCCAACCACACCCAACCCAACCTAACCTAACCTAACCTAGCCTAACCCAACCCAACCCAACCTAACCTAACCTAACCTAATCTAACCTAACCTAACCTAACCTAACCTAACGTAACCTAACCTAACGTAACCTAACCTAACCTAACGTAACCTAACCTAACCTAATGTAACCTAACCTAACCTAACCTAACCCAACCCAACCCAACCCAACCACACCCAACCCAACCTAACCTAACCTAACCTAACCTTACCTAACCTAACCTAACCTAACCTAACCTAACCCAACCCAACCCAACCCAACCCAACCTAACCTAACCTAACCTAACCTAACCCAACCCAACCCAACCTAACCTAACCCAAACTAACCTAACGTAACCTAACCTAACCTAACGTAACCTAACCTAACCTAACCTAACCCAACAAAACCCAACCCAACCCAACCCAACCTAACCTAACCTAACCTAACCTAACGTATCCTAACCTAACCTAACCTAACCTAACGTAACCTAACCTAACCTAACCCAACCTAACCCAACCCAACCCAACCCAACCACACCCAACCCAACCTAACCTAACCTAATCTAACCTAACCTAACCTAACCAAACCTAACCTAACCTAACCTAACGTAACCTAACCTAACCTAACCTAACGACGGTTGCAAGCGCTTTCACAATAGATATCGCAGTTCCCGACTTTTAATGGCGAAAAACACTTCATCTCACTAAGTGACATTGTTTAATGTGGTTTTTCGACGGTTCATATCTTAACCTATCCCAACATTCGCACTTGTATCTAAAAACGCTCTATTACACTGTTTCGTTCACAATTACGATATTTGCATAACCTCACAGTTTTTCACCAACTTATTTCAGTACAGAACGCTGTATCTCGCTAAATGACATCGTTCTTCAAGGTTCCACGATGCTTGCATGCGCTTTAACGAGAATATCACAACATAGCAGTTTCGCACTTGTAATGGTACAACACGCAGTATCTGGCTTGTTGATGCCGTTTTGTGTGCTTTCACAACATTTCACCTATTGCAGTTTCGTACTCGCAATAAAACAACACTATCTCGTTAGATGACGTCCTTTTTGGTGGTTTCACGACGCTACCAGCTTAAACTAACCTAACCTAACCTAACCTTCACACTTCTGTCGTTAGAAAACGTTTTACTCACTACTTTACAATGCTCTCTACAACATTACGACGGTTTCATGCGCTTTCACAATAGATATCGCAGTTCCCGACTTGTAATGGTGAAAAACACTGCATCTCACAAAGTGACATTGTTTAATGCGGTTTTACGACGGTTCATATCTTAACCTAACCTAACATTCGCACTTGTATCTCAAAACGCTCTATTACACTGTTTCGTTCACAATTACAATATTTGCATGACCTCACAGTTTTTCACCAACTTATTGCAGTACAGAACGCTGTCTCTCGCTAAATGACATCGTTCTTTAAGGTTTCACGATGCTTGCATGCGCTTCAACGAGAATATCACAACATAGCAGTTTCGCACTTGTAACGGTACAACACGCAGTATCTGGCTTGTTCATGCCGTTTTGTGTGCTTTCACAACATTTCACCTATTGCAGTTTCGTACTCGCAATGAAACAACACTATCTCGTTAGATGACGTCGTTTTTAGTGGTTTCACGACGCTACCTAGCTTAAACTAACATAACTCAACCTAACATAACCTTCGCACTTCTATCGTTAGAAAACGTTTTACTCGCTACTTTACATTGCTTTCTACAACATTACGACGGTTTCAAGCGCTTTCACATTAGATATCGCAGTTCCCGACTTGTAATGGTGAAAAACACTGCATCTCACTAAGTGACATTGTTTAATGCAGTTTTACGACGGTTCATATCTTAACCTAACCTAACCTAACCTAACCCAACCCAACCCAACCTAACCTAACCTAAACTAACCTAGCCCAACCTAACCTAACCTAACCTAACCAAACCTAACCTAACATAACCTAACCTAACCCAACCTAACCCAACTCAACCCAACCTAACCTAATCTAACCCAACCCAACCTAACCTAACCTAACCTAACCTTACCTAACCTAACCTAACCTAACCTAACGTAACGTAACGTAACCTAACCTAACCTACTGTAACCTAACCTTACCTAACCTAACGTAACCTAACCTAACCTAACCCAACCTAACCAAACCTAACCTTACCTAACCTAACCTAATCTAACCTAACCTAACCTAACCAAACCTAACCTAACCTAACCTAACCTAACCTAACCAAACCTAACCTAACCTAACCTAACCTAACGACGGTTGCAAGCGCTTTCACATTAGATATCGCAGTTCCTGACTTGTAATGGTGAAAAACACTGCATCTCACTAAGTGACATTGTTTAAGGCGGTTTTACGACGGTTCATATCTTAACCTAACCTAACGTTCGCACTTGTATCTAAAAACGCTCTATTACACTGTTTCGTTAACAATTACGATATTTACATGACCTCACAGTTTTTCACCAACTTATTACAGTACAGAACGCTGTATCTCGCTAAATGACATCGTTCTTTAAGGTTTCACGATGCTTGCATGCGCTTTAACGAGAATATCACAATATAGCAGTTTCGCACTTGTAACGGTACAACACGCAATATCTGGCTTGTTCATGCATTTTTGTGTGCTTTCACAACATTTCACCTATCGCAGTTTCGTACTCGCAATAAAACAACACTATCTCCTTAGATGACGTCGTTTTTGGTGGTTTCACGACGCTACTTAGCTTAAACTAACATAACTCAACCTAACATAACCTTCGCACTTCTATCGTTAGAAAACGTTTTACTCGCTACTTTACATTGCTTTCTACAACATTACGACGGTTTCAAGAGCTTTCACAATAGATATCGCAGTTCCGGACTTGTAATGGTGAAAAACACTGCATCTCACTAAGTTACATTGTTTAATGCGGTTTTACGACGATTCATATCTTAACCTAACCTAACCTAACCTAACCTTACCTAACCTAACCTAACCTAACCCAACCTAACCCAACCCAACCCAACCCAACCCAGCGTAACCTAATTTAACCTAACCTAACCCAACCCAACCCAACCTAACCTAACCTAAACTGACCTAACCTAAGCTAACCTAACGTAACCTAACCTAACCTAATGTAACCTAACCTAACCTAACCTAACCCAACATAACCCAACCCAACCCAACCCAACCTAACCTAACCTAACCAAACCTAACCTAACCTAACCTAACCTAACGTAACCTAACCTAACCTAACCCAACCTAACCCAACCCAACCCAACCACACCCAACCCAACCTAACCTAACCTAACCTAACCTTACCTAACCTAACCTAACCTAACCTAACTTAACCTAACGTAACGTAACCTAACCTAACCTAACCTACTGTAACCTAACCTTACCTAACTCAACGTAACCTAACCTAACCTAACCCAACCTAATCTAACCTAACCTAATCTAACCTAACCTAACCTAACCAAACCTAACCTAACCTAACCTAACCTAACCTAACCTAACGACCGTTGCAAGCGCTTTCACATTAGATATCGCAGTTCCCAACTTGTAATGGTGAAAAACACTGCATCTCACTAAGTGACATTGTTTAATGCGGTTTTACGACGGTTCATATCTTAACCTAACCTAACATTCGCACTTGTATCTAAAAACGCTCTATTACACTGTTTCGTTCACAATTACGATATTTGCATAACCTCACAGTTTTTCACCAACTTATTAGTGTACACAACGCTGTATCTCGCTAAATGACATCGTTCTTTAAGGTTTCACGATGCTTGCACGTGCTTTACCGAGAATATCACAACATAGCAGTTTCGCACTTGTAACGGTACAACACGCAGTATTTGGCTTGTTCATGCCGTTTTGTGTGCTTTCACAACATTTCACCTATCGCAGTTTCGTACTCGCAATAAAACAACACAACTCGTTAGATGACGTCGTTTTTGGTGGTTTCACGACGCTACCTAGCTTAAACTAACATAACTCGACCTAACATAACCTTCGCACTTATATCGTCAGAAAACGTTTTACTCGCTACTTTACATTGCTTTCTACAACATTACGACGGTTTCAAGCGCTTTCACATTAGATATCGCAGTTCCCGACTTGTAATGGTGAAAAACACTGCATCTCACTAAGTGACATTGTTTAATGCGGTTTTACAACGGTTCATATCTTAACCTAACCTAACCTAACCAAACCTAACCTAATCTTACCTAAGCTAACCTAACCTAACCCAACCCAACCACACCCAACCCAACCTAACCTAACCTAACCTAGCCTAACCCAACCCAACCCAACCTAACCTAACCTAACCTAATCTAACCTAACCTAACCTAACCTAACCTAACGTAACCTAACCTAACGTAACCTAACCTAACCTAACGTAACCTAACCTAACCTAATGTAACCTAACCTAACCTAACCTAACCCAACCCAACCCAACCCAACCACACCCAACCCAACCTAACCTAACCTAACCTAACCTTACCTAACCTAACCTAACCTAACCTAACCTAACCCAACCCAACCCAACCCAACCCAACCTAACCTAACCTAACCTAACCTAACCCAACCCAACCCAACCTAACCTAACCCAAACTAACCTAACGTAACCTAACCTAACCTAACGTAACCTAACCTAACCTAACCTAACCCAACAAAACCCAACCCAACCCAACCCAACCTAACCTAACCTAACCTAACCTAACGTATCCTAACCTAACCTAACCTAACCTAACGTAACCTAACCTAACCTAACCCAACCTAACCCAACCCAACCCAACCCAACCACACCCAACCCAACCTAACCTAACCTAATCTAACCTAACCTAACCTAACCAAACCTAACCTAACCTAACCTAACGTAACCTAACCTAACCTAACCTAACGACGGTTGCAAGCGCTTTCACAATAGATATCGCAGTTCCCGACTTTTAATGGCGAAAAACACTTCATCTCACTAAGTGACATTGTTTAATGTGGTTTTTCGACGGTTCATATCTTAACCTATCCCAACATTCGCACTTGTATCTAAAAACGCTCTATTACACTGTTTCGTTCACAATTACGATATTTGCATAACCTCACAGTTTTTCACCAACTTATTTCAGTACAGAACGCTGTATCTCGCTAAATGACATCGTTCTTCAAGGTTCCACGATGCTTGCATGCGCTTTAACGAGAATATCACAACATAGCAGTTTCGCACTTGTAATGGTACAACACGCAGTATCTGGCTTGTTGATGCCGTTTTGTGTGCTTTCACAACATTTCACCTATTGCAGTTTCGTACTCGCAATAAAACAACACTATCTCGTTAGATGACGTCCTTTTTGGTGGTTTCACGACGCTACCAGCTTAAACTAACCTAACCTAACCTAACCTTCACACTTCTGTCGTTAGAAAACGTTTTACTCACTACTTTACAATGCTCTCTACAACATTACGACGGTTTCATGCGCTTTCACAATAGATATCGCAGTTCCCGACTTGTAATGGTGAAAAACACTGCATCTCACAAAGTGACATTGTTTAATGCGGTTTTACGACGGTTCATATCTTAACCTAACCTAACATTCGCACTTGTATCTCAAAACGCTCTATTACACTGTTTCGTTCACAATTACAATATTTGCATGACCTCACAGTTTTTCACCAACTTATTGCAGTACAGAACGCTGTCTCTCGCTAAATGACATCGTTCTTTAAGGTTTCACGATGCTTGCATGCGCTTCAACGAGAATATCACAACATAGCAGTTTCGCACTTGTAACGGTACAACACGCAGTATCTGGCTTGTTCATGCCGTTTTGTGTGCTTTCACAACATTTCACCTATTGCAGTTTCGTACTCGCAATGAAACAACACTATCTCGTTAGATGACGTCGTTTTTAGTGGTTTCACGACGCTACCTAGCTTAAACTAACATAACTCAACCTAACATAACCTTCGCACTTCTATCGTTAGAAAACGTTTTACTCGCTACTTTACATTGCTTTCTACAACATTACGACGGTTTCAAGCGCTTTCACATTAGATATCGCAGTTCCCGACTTGTAATGGTGAAAAACACTGCATCTCACTAAGTGACATTGTTTAATGCAGTTTTACGACGGTTCATATCTTAACCTAACCTAACCTAACCTAACCCAACCCAACCCAACCTAACCTAACCTAAACTAACCTAGCCCAACCTAACCTAACCTAACCTAACCAAACCTAACCTAACATAACCTAACCTAACCCAACCTAACCCAACTCAACCCAACCTAACCTAATCTAACCCAACCCAACCTAACCTAACCTAACCTAACCTTACCTAACCTAACCTAACCTAACCTAACGTAACGTAACGTAACCTAACCTAACCTACTGTAACCTAACCTTACCTAACCTAACGTAACCTAACCTAACCTAACCCAACCTAACCAAACCTAACCTTACCTAACCTAACCTAATCTAACCTAACCTAACCTAACCAAACCTAACCTAACCTAACCTAACCTAACCTAACCAAACCTAACCTAACCTAACCTAACCTAACGACGGTTGCAAGCGCTTTCACATTAGATATCGCAGTTCCTGACTTGTAATGGTGAAAAACACTGCATCTCACTAAGTGACATTGTTTAAGGCGGTTTTACGACGGTTCATATCTTAACCTAACCTAACGTTCGCACTTGTATCTAAAAACGCTCTATTACACTGTTTCGTTAACAATTACGATATTTACATGACCTCACAGTTTTTCACCAACTTATTACAGTACAGAACGCTGTATCTCGCTAAATGACATCGTTCTTTAAGGTTTCACGATGCTTGCATGCGCTTTAACGAGAATATCACAATATAGCAGTTTCGCACTTGTAACGGTACAACACGCAATATCTGGCTTGTTCATGCATTTTTGTGTGCTTTCACAACATTTCACCTATCGCAGTTTCGTACTCGCAATAAAACAACACTATCTCCTTAGATGACGTCGTTTTTGGTGGTTTCACGACGCTACTTAGCTTAAACTAACATAACTCAACCTAACATAACCTTCGCACTTCTATCGTTAGAAAACGTTTTACTCGCTACTTTACATTGCTTTCTACAACATTACGACGGTTTCAAGAGCTTTCACAATAGATATCGCAGTTCCGGACTTGTAATGGTGAAAAACACTGCATCTCACTAAGTTACATTGTTTAATGCGGTTTTACGACGATTCATATCTTAACCTAACCTAACCTAACCTAACCTTACCTAACCTAACCTAACCTAACCCAACCTAACCCAACCCAACCCAACCCAACCCAGCGTAACCTAATTTAACCTAACCTAACCCAACCCAACCCAACCTAACCTAACCTAAACTGACCTAACCTAAGCTAACCTAACGTAACCTAACCTAACCTAATGTAACCTAACCTAACCTAACCTAACCCAACATAACCCAACCCAACCCAACCCAACCTAACCTAACCTAACCAAACCTAACCTAACCTAACCTAACCTAACGTAACCTAACCTAACCTAACCCAACCTAACCCAACCCAACCCAACCACACCCAACCCAACCTAACCTAACCTAACCTAACCTTACCTAACCTAACCTAACCTAACCTAACTTAACCTAACGTAACGTAACCTAACCTAACCTAACCTACTGTAACCTAACCTTACCTAACTCAACGTAACCTAACCTAACCTAACCCAACCTAATCTAACCTAACCTAATCTAACCTAACCTAACCTAACCAAACCTAACCTAACCTAACCTAACCTAACCTAACCTAACGACCGTTGCAAGCGCTTTCACATTAGATATCGCAGTTCCCAACTTGTAATGGTGAAAAACACTGCATCTCACTAAGTGACATTGTTTAATGCGGTTTTACGACGGTTCATATCTTAACCTAACCTAACATTCGCACTTGTATCTAAAAACGCTCTATTACACTGTTTCGTTCACAATTACGATATTTGCATAACCTCACAGTTTTTCACCAACTTATTAGTGTACACAACGCTGTATCTCGCTAAATGACATCGTTCTTTAAGGTTTCACGATGCTTGCACGTGCTTTACCGAGAATATCACAACATAGCAGTTTCGCACTTGTAACGGTACAACACGCAGTATTTGGCTTGTTCATGCCGTTTTGTGTGCTTTCACAACATTTCACCTATCGCAGTTTCGTACTCGCAATAAAACAACACAACTCGTTAGATGACGTCGTTTTTGGTGGTTTCACGACGCTACCTAGCTTAAACTAACATAACTCGACCTAACATAACCTTCGCACTTATATCGTCAGAAAACGTTTTACTCGCTACTTTACATTGCTTTCTACAACATTACGACGGTTTCAAGCGCTTTCACATTAGATATCGCAGTTCCCGACTTGTAATGGTGAAAAACACTGCATCTCACTAAGTGACATTGTTTAATGCGGTTTTACAACGGTTCATATCTTAACCTAACCTAACCTAACCAAACCTAACCTAATATTACCTAACCTAACCTAACCTAACCCAACCCAACCACACCCAACCCAACCTAACCTAACCTAACCTAGCCTAACCCAACCCAACCCAACCTAACCTAACCTAACCTAACCTAATCTAACCTAACCTAACCTAACCTAACCTAACGTAACCTAACCTAACCTAACCTAACCTAACCTAACGTAACCTAACCTAACCTAATGTAACCTAACCTAACCTAACCTAACCCAACCCAACCCAACCCAACCACACCCAACCCAACCTAACCTAACCTAACCTAACCTTACCTAACCTAACCTAACCTAACCTAACCCAACCCAACCCAACCCAACCCAACCTAACCTAACCTAACCTAACCTAACCCAACCCAACCCAACCTAACCTAACCCAAACTAACCTAACGTAACCTAACCTAACCTAACGTAACCTAACCTAACCTAACCTAACCCAACAAAACCCAACCCAACCCAACCCAACCTAACCTAACCTAACCTAACCAAACCTAACCTAACCTAACCTAACCTAACGTATCCTAACCTAACCTAACCTAACCTAACGTAACCTAACCTAACCTAACCCAACCTAACCCAACCCAACCCAACCCAACCACACCCAACCCAACCTAACCTAACCTAACCTAACCTTACCTAACCTAACCTAACCAAACCTAACCTAACGTAACGTAACGTAACCTAACCTAACCTAACCTACTGTCCCCTAACCTTACCTAACCTAACGTAACCTAACCTAACCTAACCCAACCTAACCAAACCTAACCTTACCTAACCTAACCTAATCTAACCTAACCTAACCTAACCAAACCTAACCTAACCTAACCTAACGTAACCTAACCTAACCTAACCTAACGACGGTTGCAAGCGCTTTCACAATAGATATCGCAGTTCCCGACTTTTAATGGCGAAAAACACTTCATCTCACTAAGTGACATTGTTTAATGTGGTTTTTCGACGGTTCATATCTTAACCTATCCCAACATTCGCACTTGTATCTAAAAACGCTCTATTACACTGTTTCGTTCACAATTACGATATTTGCATAACCTCACAGTTTTTCACCAACTTATTTCAGTACAGAACGCTGTATCTCGCTAAATGACATCGTTCTTCAAGGTTCCACGATGCTTGCATGCGCTTTAACGAGAATATCACAACATAGCAGTTTCGCACTTGTAATGGTACAACACGCAGTATCTGGCTTGTTGATGCCGTTTTGTGTGCTTTCACAACATTTCACCTATTGCAGTTTCGTACTCGCAATAAAACAACACTATCTCGTTAGATGACGTCCTTTTTGGTGGTTTCACGACGCTACCAGCTTAAACTAACCTAACCTAACCTAACCTTCACACTTCTGTCGTTAGAAAACGTTTTACTCACTACTTTACAATGTTTTCTACAAGATTACGACGGTTTCATGCGCTTTCACATTAGATATCGCAGATCCCGACTTGTAATGGTGAAAAACACTGCATCTCACAAAGTGACATTGATTAATGCGGTTTTACGACGGTTCATATCTTAACCTAACCTAACCTAACCAAACCTAACATAACCTTACCTAACCTAACCTAACATAACCTTACGTAACCTAACCTAACCTAATCTAACGTAACCTAACCTAACCTAACCTAACGTAACCTAACCTAACCTAACCTAACCCAACATAACCCAACCCAACCCAACCCAACCTAACCTAGCCTAACCTAACCAAACCTAACCTAACCTAACGTAACCTAACCTAACCTAACCTAACGTAACCTAACCTAACCTAACCCAAGCTAACCCAACCCAACCCAACCCAACCACACCCAACCCAACCTAACCTAACCTAACCTAACCTTACCTAACCTAACCTAACCTAACCTAACGTAACCTAACCTAACCTAACCTAACCTACTGTAACCTAACCTTACCTAACCTAACGTAACCTAACCTAACCTAACCCAACCTAACCTAACCTAACCTAACCAAACCTAACCTAACCTAACGTAACCTAACCTAACATAACCTAACGTAAACTTACCTAACCTAACCCAAGCTAACCCAACCCAACCCAACCCAACCACACCCAACCCAGCCTAAACTAACCTAACCTAACCTAACCTAACCTAACCCAACCCAACCCAACCTAACCTAACCTAAACTAACCTAGCCCAACCTAACCTAACCTAACCTAACCAAACCTAACCTAACATAACCTAACCTAACCCAACCTAACCCAACTCAACCCAACCTAACCTAATCTAACCTAACCTAACCTAACCTAACCTAACGACGGTTGCAAGCGCTTTCACATTCGATATCGCAGTTCCTGACTTGTAATGGTGAAAAACACTGCATCTCACTAAGTGACATTGTTTAAGGCGGTTTTACGACGGTTCATATCTTAACCTAACCTAACGTTCGCACTTGTATCTAAAAACGCTCTATTACACTGTTTCGTTAACAATTACGATATTTACATGACCTCACAGTTTTTCACCAACTTATTACAGTACAGAACGCTGTATCTCGCTAAATGACATCGTTCTTTAAAGTTTCACGATACTTGCATGCGCTTTAACGAGAATATCACAATAAAGCAGTTTCGCACTTGTAACGGCACAAGACGCAGTATCTGGCTAGTTCATGCCATTTTGTGTGCTTTCACAATATTTCACCTATCGCAGTTTCGTTCTCGCAAAAAACAACACTATCTTGTTAGATGATATCGTTTTTGGTGGTTTCACGATGCTACCTAGCTCAAACTAACCTAACCTAACCTAACCTTCGCACTTCTATCGTTAAAAAACGTTTTACTCACTACTTTACAATGTTTTCTACAAGATTACGATGGTTTCATGCGCTTTCACATTAGATATCGCAGTTCCCGACTTGTAATGGTGAAAAACACTGCATCTCACAAAGTGACATTGTTTAATGCGGTTTTACGACGGTTCATATCTTAACCTAACCTAACATTCGCACTTGTATCTAAAAACGCTCTATTACACTGTTTCGTTCACAATTACGATATTTGCATAACCTCACAGTTTTTCAGCAACTTATTGCAGTACAGAACGCCGTATCTCGCTAAATGACATCGTTCTTTAAGGTTTCACGATGCTTGCATGCGCTTTAACGAGAATATCACAATATAGCAGTTTCGCACTTGTAACGGTACAACACGCAGTATCTGGCTTGTTCATGCATTTTTCTGTGCTTTCACAACATTTCACCTATCGCAGTTTCGTACTCGCAATAAAACAACACTATCTCGTTAGATGACGTCGTTTTTGGTGGTTTCACGACGCTACCTAGCTTAAACTAACATACCTCAACCTAACATAACCTTCGCACTTCTATCGTTAGAAAACGTTTTACTCGCTACTTTACATTGCTTTCTACAACATTACGACGGTTTCAAGAGCTTTCACATTAGATATCGCAGTTCCCGACTTGTAATGGTGAAAAACACTGCATCTCACTAAGTTACATTGTTTAATGCGGTTTTACGACAATTCATATCTTAACCTAACCTAACCTTACCTAACCTAACCTAACCTAACCCAACCTAACCCAACCCAACCCAACCTAACGTAACCTAACCTAACCTAACCTAACCCAACCCAACCCAACCTAACCTGACCTAAACTGACCTAACCTAACCTAACGTAACCTAACCTAACCTAACCTAAGGTAACCTAACCTAACCTAACCCAACATAACCCAACCCAACCCAACCTAACCTAACCTAACCTAAACAAACCTAACCTAACCTAACCTAACGTAACCTAACCTAACCTAACCTAACGTAACCTAACCTAACCTAACCCAACCTAACCCAACCCAACCCAATCCAACCACACCCAACCCAACCTAACCTAACCTAACCTAACCTAACCTAACCTAACCTAACGTAACCTAACCTAACCTAACCCAACCTAACCTAACCTAACCTAACCTAACGTAACCTAACCTAACCTAATGTAACCTAACCTAACCTAACCTAACCTAACGACGGTTGCAAGCGCTTTCACATTAGATATCGCAGTTCCCGACTTGTAATGGTGAAAAACACTGCATCTCACTAAATGACATTGTTTAATGCGGTTTTACGACGGTTAATATCTTAACCTAACCTACCGTTCGCACTTGTATCTAAAAACGCTCTATTACACTGTTTCGTTAACAATTACGATATTTACATGACCTCACAGTTTTTCACCAACTTATTGCAGTACAGAACGCTGTATCTCGCTAAATGACATCGTTCTTCAAGGTTCCACGATGCTTGCATGAGCTTTAACGAGAATATCACAACATAGCAGTTTCGCACTTGTAATGGTACAACACGCACTATCTGGCTTGTTGATGCCGTTTTGTGTGCTTTCACAACATTTCACCTATTGCAGTTTCGTACTCGCAATAAAACAACACTATCTCGTTAGATGACGTCCTTTTTGGTGGTTTCACGACGCTACCAGCTTAAACTAACCTAACCTAACCTAACCTTCACACTTCTGTCGTTAGAAAACGTTTTACTCACTACTTTACAATGTTTTCTACAAGATTACGACGGTTTCATGCGCTTTCACATTAGATATCGCAGATCCCGACTTGTAATGGTGAAAAACACTGCATCTCACTAAGTGACATTGTTTAATGCGGTTTTACGACGGTTCATATCTTAACCTAACCTAACCTAACCAAACCTAACCTAACCTTACCTAACCTAACATAACCTTACGTAACCTAACCTAACCTAACCTAACGTAACCTAACCTAACCTAACCTAACGTAACCTAACGTAACCTAACCTAACCTAACGTAACCTAACCTAACCCAAGCTAACCCAACCCAACCCAACCACACCCAACCCAACCTAACCTAACCTAACCTAACCTAACCCAAGCTAACCCAACCCAACCCAACCCAACCACACCCAACCCAACCTAACCTAACCTAACCTAACCTTACCTAACCTAACCTAACCTAACCTAACCTAACCTAACGTAACCTAACCTAACCTAACCTAACCTTACCTAACCTAACCTAACCTAACCTAACGTAACCTAACCTAACCTAACCTAACCTACTGTAACCTAACCTTACCTAACCTAACGTAACCTAACCTAACCTAACCCTACCTAACCTAACCTAACCTAATCTAACCTTACCTAACCTAACCAAACCTAACCTAACCTAACCTAACCTAACGTAACCTAACCTAACCTAACCTAACCTAACGACGGTTGCAAGCGCTTTCACATTAGATATCGCAGTTCCCGACTTGTAATGGTGAAAAACACTGCATCTCACTAAATGACATTGTTTAATGCGGTTTTACGACGGTTCATATCTTAACCTAACCTAACGTTCGCACTTGTATCTAAAAACGCTCTATTACACTGTTTCGTTAACAATTACGATATTTACATGACCTCACAGTTTTTCACCAACTTATTGCAGTACAGAACGCTGTCTCTCGCTAAATGACATCGTTCTTTAAGGGTTCACGATGCTTGCATGCGCTTCAACGAGAATATCACAACATAGCAGTTTCGCACTTGTAACGGTACAACACGCAGTATCTGGCTTGTTCATGCCGTTTTGTGTGCTTTCACAACATTTCACCTATTGCAGTTTCAACTCGCAATAAAACAACACTATCTCGTTAGATGACGTCCTTTTTGGTGGTTTCACGACGCTACCTAGCTTAAACTAACATAACAACCTAACATAACCTTCGCACTTCTATCGTTAGAAAACGTTTTACTCGCTACTTTACATTGCTTTCTACAACATTACGACGGTTTCAAGCGCTTTCACATTAGATATCGCAGTTCCCGACTTGTAATGGTGAAAAACACTGCATCTCACTAAGTGACATTGTTTAATGCAGTTTTACGACGGTTCATATCCTAACCTAACCTAACCTAACCCAACCCAACCCAACCTAACCTAACCTAAACTAACCTAGCCCAACCTAACCTAACCTAACCTAACCAAACCTAACCTAACATAACCTAACCTAACCCAACCTAACCCAACTCAACCCAACCTAACCTAATCTAACCTAACCTAACCTAACCAAACCTAACCTAACCTAACCTAACCTAACGACGGTTGCAAGCGCTTTCACATTAGATATCGCAGTTCCCGACTTGTAATGGTGAAAAACACTGCATCTCACTAAATGACATTGTTTAATGCGGTTTTACGACGGTTCATATCTTAACCTAACCTAACGTTCGCACTTGTATCTAAAAACGCTCTATTACACTGTTTCGTTAACAATTACGATATTTACATGACCTCACAGTTTTTCACCAACTTATTACAGTACAGAACGCTGTATCTCGCTAAATGACATCGTTCTTTAAAGTTTCACGATACTTGCATGCGCTTTAACGAGAATATCACAATAAAGCAGTTTCGCACTTGTAACGGCACAAGACGCAGTATCTGGCTAGTTCATGCCATTTTGTGTGCTTTCACAATATTTCACCTATCGCAGTTTCGTACTCGCAAAAAACAACACTATCTTGTTAGATGATATCGTTTTTGGTGGTTTCACAATGCTACCTAGCTCAAACTAACCTAACCTAACCTAACCTTCGCACTTCTATCGTTAGAAAACGTTTTACTCACTACTTTACAATGTTTTCTACAAGATTACGATGGTTTCATGCGCTTTCACATTAGATATCGCAGTTCCCGACTTGTAATGGTGAAAAACACTGCATCTCACAAAGTGACATTGTTTAATGCGGTTTTACGACGGTTCATATCTTAACCTAACCTAACATTCGCACTTGTATCTAAAAACGCTCTATTACACTGTTTCGTTCACAATTACGATATTTGCATAACCTCACAGTTTTTCAGCAACTTATTGCAGTACAGAACGCTGTATCTCGCTAAATGACATCGTTCTTTAAGGTTTCACGATGCTTGCAAGCGCTTTAACGAGAATATCACAATATAGCAGTTTCGCACTTGTAACGGTACAACACGCAATATCTGGCTTGTTCATGCATTTTTCTGTGCTTTCACAACATTTCACCTATCGCAGTTTCGTACTCGCAATAAAACAACACTATCTCGTTAGATGACGTCGTTTTTGGTGGTTTCACGACGCTACCTAGCTTAAACTAACATACCTCAACCTAACATAACCTTCGCACTTCTATCGTTAGAAAACGTTTTACTCGCTACTTTACATTGCTTTCTACAACATTACGACGGTTTCAAGAGCTTTCACATTAGATATCGCAGTTCCCGACTTGTAATGGTGAAAAACACTGCATCTCACTAAGTTACATTGTTTAATGCGGTTTTACGACGATTCATATCTTAACCTAACCTAACCTAACCTAACCTTACCTAACCTAACCTAACCTAACCCAACCTAACCCAACCCAACCCAACCCAACCTAACGTATCCTAACCTATCCTAACCTAACCCAACCCAACCCAACTTAACCTAACCTAAACTGACCTAACCTAACCTATCGTAACCTAACCTAACCTAACGTAACCTAACCTAACCTAACCTAACCCAACATAACCCAACCCAACCCAACCCAACCTAACCTAACCTAACCTAACCAAACCTAACCTAACCTAACCTAACGTAACCTAACCTAACCTAACCTAACGTAACCTAACCTAACCTAACCCAACCTAACCCAACCCAACCCAACCCAACCACACCCAACCCAACCTAACCTAACCTAACCTAACCTAACCTTACCTAACCTAACCTAACCTAACTTAACCTAACGTAACGTAACCTAACCTAACCTAACCTACTGTAACCTAACCTTACCTAACTCAACGTAACCTAACCTAACCTAACCCAACCAAACCTAACCTAACCTAATCTAACCTAACCTAACCTAACCAAACCTAACTTAACCTAACCTAACCTAACCTAACCTAACGACCGTTGCAAGCGCTTTCACATTAGATATCGCAGTTCCTGACTTGTAATGGTGAAAAACACTGCATCTCACTAAGTGACATTGTTTAAGGCGGTTTTACGACGGTTCATATCTTAACCTAACCTAACGTTCGCACTTGTATCTAAAAACGCTCTATTACACTGTTTCGTTAACAATTACGATATTTACATGACCTCACAGTTTTTCACCAACTTATTACAGTACAGAACGCTGTATCTCGCTAAATGACATCGTTCTTTAAAGTTTCACGATACTTGCATGTGCTTTAACGAGAATATCACAATAAAGCAGTTTCGCACTTGTAACGGCACAAGACGCAGTATCTGGCTAGTTCATGCCATTTTGTGTGCTTTCACAATATTTCACCTATCGCAGTTTCGTACTCGCAAAAAACAACACTATCTCGTTAGATGACATCGTTTTTGGTGGTTTCACGATGCTACCTAGCTCAAACTAACCTAACCTAACCTAACCTTCGGACTTCTATCGTTAGAAAATGTTTTACTCACTACTTTACAATGTTTTCTACAAGATTACGATGGTTTCATGCGCTTTCACATTAGATATCGCAGTTCCCGACTTGTAATGGTGAAAAACACAGCATCTCACTGAGTGACATTGTTTAATGCGGTTTTAGCGCGGTTCATATCTTAACCTAACCAAACCTAACCTAACCTTACCTAACCTAACCTAACCTAACCCAACCTAACCCAACCCAACCCAACCCAACCTAACGTAACCTAACCTAACCTAACCTAACCCAAACCAACCCAACCTAACCTAACCTAAACTGACCTAACCTAACCTAACGTAACCTAACCTAACCTAACCTAACGTAACCTAACCTAACCTAACCTAACCTAACCCAACATAACCCAACCCAACCCAACCCAACCTAACCTAACCTAACCTAACCTAACCTAACGTAACCTAACCTAACCTAACCCAACCTAACCCAACCCAACCCAACCCAACCACACCCAACCCAACCTAACCTAACCTAACCTAACCTTACCTAACCTAACCTAACCTAACCTAACTTAACCTAACGTAACGTACCCTAACCTAACCTAACCTAACCTACTGTAACCTAACCTTACCTAACTCAACGTAACCTAACCTAACCTAACCCAACCTAATCTAACCTAACCTAATCTAACCTAACCTAACCTAACCAAACCTAACCTAACCTAACCTAACCTAACCTAACCTAACGACCGTTGCAAGCGCTTTCACATTAGATATCGCAGTTCCCGACTTGTAATGGTGAAAAACACTGCATCTCACAAAGTGACATTGTTTAATGCGGTTTTACGACGGTTCATATCTTAACCTAACCTAACATTCGCACTTGTATCTAAAAACGCTCTATTACACTGTTTCGTTCACAATTACGATATTTGCATAACCTCACAGTTTTTCACCAACTTATTAGTGTACAGAACGCTGTATCTCGCTAAATGACATCGTTCTTTAGGGTTTCACGATGCTTGCACGTGCTTTAACGAGAATATCACAACATAGCAGTTTCGCACTTGTAACGGTACAACACGCAGTATTTGGCTTGTTCACGCCGTTTTGTGTGCTTTCACAACATTTCACCTATTGCAGTTTCGTACTCGCAATAAAACAACACTATCTCGTTAGATGACGTCGTTTTTGGTGGTTTCACGACGCTACCTAGCTTAAACTAACATAACTCAACCTAACATAACCTTCGCACTTCTATCGTTAGAAAACGTTTTACTCGCTACTTTACATTGCTTTCTACAACATTACGACGGTTTCAAGCGCTTTCACATTAGATATCGCAGTTCCCAACTTGTAATGGTGAAAAACACTGCATCTCACTAAGTGACATTGTTTAATGCGGTTTTACGACGGTTCATATCTTAACCTAACCTAACCTAACCAAACCTAACCTAACCTTACCTAACCTAACCTAACCTAACCCAACCCAACCCAACCCAACCCAACCTAACCTAACCTAACCCAACCCAACCCAACCTAACCTAACCCAAACTAACCTAACGTAACCTAACCTAACCTAACCTAACGTAACCTAACCTAACCTAACCCAACCTAACCCAACCCAACCCAACCCAACCACACCCAACCCAACCTAACCTAACCTAACCTAACCTTACCTAACCTAACCTAACCTAACCTAAAGTAACGTAACGTAACCTAACCTAACCTAACCTACTGTAACCTAACCTTACCTAACCAAACGTAACCTAACCTAACCTAACCCAACCTAACCAAACCTAACCTTACCTAACCTAACCTAATCTAACCTAACCTAACCTAACCAAACCTAACCTAACCTAACCTAACCTAACCTAACCTAACGTAACCTAACCTAACCTAACCTAACGACGGTTGCAAGCACTTTCACATTAGATATCGCAGTTCCCGACTTGTAATGGTGAAAAACACTGCATCTCACTAAGTGACATTGTTTAATGCGGTTTTTCGACGGTTCATATCTTAACCTATCCCAACATTCGCACTTGTATCTAAAAACGCTCTATCACACTGTTTCGTTCACAATTACGATATTTGCATAACCTCACAGTTTTTCACCAACTTTTTTCAGTACAGAACGCTGTATCTCGCTAAATGACATCGTTCTTCAAGGTTCCACGATGCTTGCATGAGCTTTAACGAGAATATCACAACATAGCAGTTTCGCACTTGTAATGGTACAACACGCACTATCTGGCTTGTTGATGCCGTTTTGTGTGCTTTCACAACATTTCACCTATTCCAGTTTCGTACTCGCAATAAAACAACACTATCTCGTTAGATGACGTCCTTTTTGGTGGTTTCACGACACTACCAGCTTAAACTAACCTAACCTAACCTAACCTTCACACTTCTGTCGTTAGAAAACGTTTTACTCACTACTTTACAATGTTTTCTACAAGATTACGACGGTTTCATGCGCTTTCACATTAGATATCGCAGATCCCGACTTGTAATGGTGAAAAACACTGCATCTCACTAAGTGACATTGTTTAATGCGGTTTTACGACGGTTCATATCTTAACCTAACCTAACCTAACCAAACCTAACCTAACCTTACCTAACCTAACATAACCTTACGTAACCTAACCTAACCTAACCTAACGTAACCTAACCTAACCTAACCTAACGTAACCTAACGTAACCTAACCTAACCTAACGTAACCTAACCTAACCCAAGCTAACCCAACCCAACCCAACCACACCCAACCCAACCTAACCTAACCTAACCTAACCTAACCCAAGCTAACCCAACCCAACCCAACCCAACCACACCCAACCCAACCTAACCTAACCTAACCTAACCTTACCTAACCTAACCTAACCTAACCTAACCTAACGTAACCTAACCTAACCTAACCTAACCTTACCTAACCTAACCTAACCTAACCTAACGTAACCTAACCTAACCTAACCTAACCTACTGTAACCTAACCTTACCTAACCTAACGTAACCTAACCTAACCTAACCCAACCTAACCTAACCTAACCTAATCTAACCTTACCTAACCTAACCAAACCTAACCTAACCTAACCTAACCTAACGTAACCTAACCTAACCTAACCTAACCTAACCTAACGACGGTTGCAAGCGCTTTCACATTAGATATCGCAGTTCCCGACTTGTAATGGTGAAAAACACTGCATCTCACTAAATGACATTGTTTAATGCGGTTTTACGACGGTTCATATCTTAACCTAACCTAACGTTCGCACTTGTATCTAAAAACGCTCTATTACACTGTTTCGTTAACAATTACGATATTTACATGACCTCACAGTTTTTCACCAACTTATTGCAGTACAGAACGCTGTCTCTCGCTAAATGACATCGTTCTTTAAGGGTTCACGATGCTTGCATGCGCTTCAACGAGAATATCACAACATAGCAGTTTCGCACTTGTAACGGTACAACACGCAGTATCTGGCTTGTTCATGCCGTTTTGTGTGCTTTCACAACATTTCACCTATTGCAGTTTCAACTCGCAATAAAACAACACTATCTCGTTAGATGACGTCCTTTGTGGTGGTTTCACGACGCTACCTAGCTTAAACTAACATAACAACCTAACATAACCTTCGCACTTCTATCGTTAGAAAACGTTTTACTCGCTACTTTACATTGCTTTCTACAACATTACGACGGTTTCAAGCGCTTTCACATTAGATATCGCAGTTCCCGACTTGTAATGGTGAACTATACTAAAGTGCTTATTTGGGCCGGTTGGTACATGGTCAACGAAGTGAAAAAACAGCGCGTAACACAGGACACAGGACAGAGAAGAGACGGACGAGGCGCTGAAGAGACGGACAGCGCCTCGTCCGTCTCTTCTCTGTCCTGTGTCCTGTGTTACGCGCTGTTTTTTCACTTCGTTGGTAATGGTGAAAAACACTGCATCTCACTAAGTGACATTGTTTAATGCAGTTTTACGACGGTTCATATCCTAACCTAACCTAACCTAACCCAACCCAACCCAACCTAACCTAACCTAAACTAACCTAGCCCAACCTAACCTAACCTAACCTAACCAAACCTAACCTAACATAACCTAACCTAACCCAACCTAACCCAACTCAACCCAACCTAACCTAATCTAACCTAACCTAACCTAACCAAACCTAACCTAACCTAACCTAACCTAACGGCGGTTGCAAGCGCTTTCACATTAGATATCGCAGTTCCTGACTTGTAATGGTGAAAAACACTGCATCTCACTAAGTGACATTGTTTAAGGCGGTTTTACGACGGTTCATATCTTAACCTAACCTAACGTTCGCACTTGTATCTAAAAACGCTCTATTACACTGTTTCGTTAACAATTACGATATTTACATGACCTCACAGTTTTTCACCAACTTATTACAGTACAGAACGCTGTATCTCGCTAAATGACATCGTTCTTTAAAGTTTCACGATACTTGCATGCGCTTTAACGAGAATATCACAATAAAGCAGTTTCGCACTTGTAACGGCACAAGACGCAGTATCTGGCTAGTTCATGCCATTTCGTGTGCTTTCACAATATTTCACCTATCGCAGTTTCGTGCTCGCAAAAAACAACACTATCTTGTTAGATGATATCGTTTTTGGTGGTTTCACAATGCTACCTAGCTCAAACTAACCTAACCTAACCTAACCTTCGCACTTCTATCGTTAGAAAACGTTTTACTCACTACTTTACAATGTTTTCTACAAGATTACGATGGTTTCATGCGCTTTCACATTAGATATCGCAGTTCCCGACTTGTAATGGTGAAAAACACTGCATCTCACAAAGTGACATTGTTTAATGCGGTTTTACGACGGTTCATATCTTAACCTAACCTAACATTCGCACTTGTATCTAAAAACGCTCTATTACACTGTTTCGTTCACAATTACGATATTTACATGACCTCACAGTTTTTCACCGACTTACTACAGTACAGAACGCTGTATCTCGCTAAATGATAGCGTTCTTTAAAGTTTCACGATACTTGCATGCGCTTAAACAAGAATATCACAATAAAGCAGTTTCGCACTTGTAACGGCACAAGACGCAGTATCTGGCTAGTTCATGCCATTTTGTGTGCTTTCACAACATTTCACCTACCGCAGTTTCGTACTCGCAATAAAACAACACTATCTCCTTAGATGACATCGTTTTTTGTGGCTTCACGATGCTACCTAGCTCAAACTAACCTAACCTAACCTAACCTTCGCACTTCTGTCGTTAGAAAACGTTTTACTCACTACTTTACAATGTTTTCTACAAGATTACGACGGTTTGATGCGCTTTCACTTTAGATATCGCAGTTCCCGACTTGTAAAGGTGAAAAACACTGCATCTCACAAAGTGACATTGTTTAATGCGGTTTTACGACGGTTCATATCTTAACCTAACCTAACATTCGCACTTGCATCTAAAAACGCTCTATTACACTGTTTCGTTCACAATTACGATATTTGCATAATCTCACAGTTTTTCACCAACATATTGCAGTACAGAACGCTGTATCTCGCTAAATGACATCGTTCTTTAAGGTTTCACAATGCTTGCATGCGCTTTAACGAGAATATCACAATATAGCAGTTTCGCACTTGTAACGGTAAAACACGCAGTATCTGGCTTGTTCATGCCGTTTTGTGTGCTTTCACATTTCACCTACCGCAGTTTCGTACTCGCAATAAAACAACACTATCTCGTTAGATGACGTCGTTTTTGGTGGTTTCACGACGCTACCTAGCTTAAACTAACATAACTCAACCTAACATAACCTTCGCACTTCTATCGTTAGAAAACGTTTTACTCGCTACTTTACAATGCTCTCTACAACATTACGACGGTTTTATGCGGTTTCACATTAGATATCGCAGTTCCCGACTTGTAATGGTGAAAAACACTGCATCTCACTAAGTGACATTGTTTAATGCGGTTTTACGACGGTTCATATCTTAACCTAACCTAACCTAACCTAACCTAACTAACCTAACCAACCTAACCTAACCTAACCTAACCAAACCTAACGTAACCTAACCTAACCTTACCTAACGTAACCTAACCTAACGTAACCTAACCTAACCTAACCTAACGTAACCTAACGGAACCTAACCTAACCCAACATAACCCAACCCAACCCAACCCAACCCAACCTAACCTAACCTAACCTAACCTAACGTATCCTAACCTAACCTAACCTAACGTAACCTAACCCAACCTAACCCAACCCAACCCAACCCAACCACACCCAACCCAACCTAACCTAACCTAACCTTACCTAACCTACCCTAACCTAACCTAACCTAACCTAACCTAACCTACAGTAACCTAACCTAACCTAACCTACTGTAACCTAACCTTACCTAACCTAACCTAACCTAACCTAACCCAACCTAA
Organism: Rhipicephalus microplus; assembly: GCF_043290135.1. Classification (NCBI taxonomy): domain Eukaryota; kingdom Metazoa; phylum Arthropoda; class Arachnida; order Ixodida; family Ixodidae; genus Rhipicephalus; species Rhipicephalus microplus. Next base: position 234,871,019 of record NC_134703.1, read on the forward strand.
CCTAACCTAACCCAACCTAACCTAACCTAACCTAATCTAACCTAACCTAACCTAACCAAACCTAACTTAACCTAACCTAACCTAACCTAACCTAACGACGGTTGCAAGCGCTTTCACAATAGATATCGCAGTTCCCGACTTGTAATGGTGAAAAACACTGCATCTCACTAAGTGACATTGTTTAATGCGGTTTTACGACGGTTCATATCTTAACCTAACCTAACATTCGCACTTGTATCTAAAAACGCTCTATTACACTGTTTCGTTCACAATTACGATATTTGCATAACCTCACAGTTTTTCACCAACTTATTGCGGTACACAACGCTGTATTTTGCTAAATGACATCGTTCTTTAAGGTTTCACGATGCTTGCATGCGCTTTAACGAGAATATCACAACATAGCAGTTTCGCACTTGTAACGGTACAACACGCAGTATTTGGCTTGTTCATGCCGTTTTGTGTGCTTTCACAACATTTCACCTATCGCAGTTTCGTACTCGCAATAAAACAACACTATCTCGTTAGATGACGTCGTTTTTGGTGGTTTCACGACGCTACCTAGCTTAAACTAACATAACTCAACCTAACATAACCTTCGCACTTCTATCGTTAGAAAACGTTTTACTCGCTACTTTACAATGCTCTCTACAACATTACGACGGTTTTATGCGGTTTCACATTAGATATCGCAGTTCCCGACTTGTAATGGTGAAAAACACTGCATCTCACTAAGTGACATTGTTTAATGCGGTTTTACGACGGTTCATATCTTAACCTAACCTAACCTAACCTAACCTAACTAACCTAACCAACCTAACCTAACCTAACCTAACCAAACCTAACGTAACCTAACCTAACCTTACCTAACGTAACCTAACCTAACGTAACCTAACCTAACCTAACCTAACGTAACCTAACGGAACCTAACCTAACCCAACATAACCCAACCCAACCCAACCCAACCCAACCTAACCTAACCTAACCTAACCTAACGTATCCTAACCTAACCTAACCTAACGTAACCTAACCCAACCTAACCCAACCCAACCCAACCCAACCACACCCAACCCAACCTAACCTAACCTAACCTTACCTAACCTACCCTAACCTAACCTAACCTAACCTAACCTAACCTACAGTAACCTAACCTAACCTAACCTACTGTAACCTAACCTTACCTAACCTAACCTAACCTAACCTAACCCAACCTAACCTAACCTAACCCAACCTAACCTAACCTAACCTAATCTAACCTAACCTAACCTAACCAAACCTAACTTAACCTAACCTAACCTAACCTAACCTAACGACCGTTGCAAGCGCTTTCACATTAGATATCGCAGTTCCCGACTTGTAATGGTGAAAAACACTGCATCTCACAAAGTGACATTGTTTAATGCGGTTTTACGACGGTTCATATCTTAACCTAACCTAACATTCGCACTTGTATCTAAAAACGCTCTATTACACTGTTTCGTTCACAATTACGATATTTGCATAACCTCACAGTTTTTCACCAACTTAGTGTACAGAACGCTGTATCTCGCTAAATGAAATCGTTCTTTAAGGTTTCACGATGCTTGCACGCGCTTTAACGAGAATATCACAACATAGCAGTTTCGCACTTGTAACGGTACAACACGCAGTATTTGGCTTGTTCATGCCGTTTTGTGTGCTTTCACAACATTTCACCTATCGCAGTTTCGTACTCGCAATAAAACAACACTATCTCGTTAGATGACGTCTTGTTTGGTGGTTTCACGACGCTACCTAGCTTAAACTAACATAACTCAACCTAACATAACCTTCGCACTTCTATCGTTAGAAAACGTTTTACTCGCTACTTTACATTGCTTTCTACAACGTTACGACGGTTTCAAGCGCTTTCACATTAAATATCGCAGTTCCCGACTTGTAATGGTGAAAAACACTGCATCTCACTAAGTGACATTGTTTAATGCGGTTTTACGACGGTTCATATCTTAACCTAACCTAACCTAACCAAACCTAACCTAACCTTACCTAACCTAACCTAACCTAACCCAACCCAACCCAACCCAACCCAACCTAACCTAACCTAACCTAACCCAACCCAACCCAACCTAACCTAACCTAAACTAACCTAACGTAACCTAACCTAACGTAACCTAACCTAACCTAACCTAACCTAACCCAACAAAACCCAACCCAACCCAACCCAACCTAACCTAACCTAACCTAACCTAACCTAACCTAACCTAACGTATCCTAACCTAACCGTAACCTAACATAACCTAACCTAACCCAACCTAACCCAACCCAACCCAACCACACCCAACCCAACCTAACCTAACCTAACCTAACCTTACCTAACCTAACCTAACCTAACCTACTGTCCCCTAACCTTACCTAACCTAACGTAACCTAACCTAACCTAACCCAACCTAACCCAACCTAACCTTACCTAACCTAACCTAATCTAACCTAACCAAACCTAACCTAACCTAACCTAACCTAACCTAACCTAACGTAACCTAACCTAACCTAACCTAACGACGGTTGCAAGCGCTTTTACATTAGATATCGCAGTTCCCGACTTGTAATGGTGAAAAACACTGCATCTCACTAAGTGACATTGTTTAATGCGGTTTTTTGACGGTTCATATCTTAACCTAACCCAACATTCGCACTTGTATCTAAAAACGCTCTATTACACTGTTTCGTTCACAATTACGATATTTGCATAACCTCACAGTTTTTCACCAACTTATTTCAGTACAGAACGGTGTATCTCGCTAAATGACATCTTTCTTCAAGGTTTCACGATACTTGCATGCGCTTTAACGAGAATATCACAATAAAGCAGTTTCGCACTTGTAACGGCACAAGACGCAGTATCTGGCTAGTTCATGCCATTTTGTGTGCTTTCACAATATTTCACCTATCGCAGTTTCGTACTCGCAAAAAACAACACTATCTCGTTAGATGACATCGTTTTGGTGGTTTCACGATGCTACCTAGCTCAAAGTAACCTAACCTAACCTAACCTTCGCACTTCTATCGTTAGAAAACGTTTTACTCACTACTTTACAATGTTTTCTACAAGATTACGATGGTTTCATGCGCTTTCACATTAGACAACGCAGTTCCCGACTTGTAATGGTGAAAAACACTGCATCTCACAAAGTGACATTGTTTAATGCGGTTTTACGACGGTTCATATCTTAACCTAACCTAACATTCGCACTTGTATCTAAAAACGCTCTATTACACTGTTTCGTTCACAATTACGATATTTGCATAACCTCACAGTTTTTCAGCAACTTATTGCAGTACAGAACGCTGTATCTCGCTAAATGACATCGTTCTTTAAGGTTTCACGATGCTTGCATGCGCTTTAACGAGAATATCACAATATAGCAGTTTCGCACTTGTAACGGTACAACACGCAATATCTGGCTTGTTCATGCATTTTTGTGTGCTTTCACAACATTTCACCTATCGCAGTTTCGTACTCGCAATAAAACAACACTATCTCGTTAGATGACGTCGTTTTTGGTGGTTTCACGATGCTACCTAGCTCAAACTAACCTAACCTAACGTAACCTTCGCACTTCTGTCGTTAGAAAACGTTTTACTCACTACTTTACAATGTTTTCTACAAGATTACGACGGTTTCATGCGCTTTCGCATTAGATATCGCAGTTCCCGACTTGTAATGGTGAAAAACACTGCATCTCACGAAGTGACATTGTTTAATGCGGTTTTACGACGGTTCATATCTTAACCTAACCTAACCTAACCAAACCTAACCTAACCTTACCTAACCTAACCTAACCTAACCCAACCCAACCCAACCCAACCCAACCTAACCTAACCTAACCTAACCTAACCCAACCCAACCCAACCTAACCTAACCTAAACTAACCTAACGTAACCTAACCTAACGTAACCTAACCTAACCTAACCCAACAAAACCGAACCCAACCCAACCCAACCCAACCTAACCTAACCTAACCTAACCAAACCTAACCTAACCTAACCTAACGTATCCTAACCTAACCTAACCTAACCTAACGTAACCTAACCTAACCTAACGCAACCTAACCCAACCCAACCCAACCACACCCAACCCAACCCAACCACACCCAACCCAACCTAACCTAACCTAACCTTACCTACCCTAACCTAACCTAACCTAACGTAACCTAACCTAACCTAACCTAACCTAACCTACCGTAACCTAACCTAACCTAACCTAACGTAACCTAACCTAACCTAACCTAACCCAACCCAACCTAACCTAACCTAACCCTAACCTAACCTAACCAAACCTAACCTAACCTAACCTAACCTAACGTAACCTAACCTAACCTAACCTAACCTAACCTAACCTAACGACGGTTTCAAGCGCTTTCACAATAGATATCGCAGTTCCCGACTTGTAATGGTGAAAAACACTGCATCTCACAAACTGACATTGTTTAATGCGGTTTTTCGACGGTTCATATCTTAACCTAACCCAACATTCGCACTTGTATCTAAAAACGCTCTATTACACTGTTTCGTTCACAATTACGATATTTGCATGACCTCACAGTTTTTCACCAACTTATTACAGTACAGAACGCTGTATCTCGCTAAATGACATCCTTCTTTAAGGTTTCACGATGCTTGCATGCGCTTTAACGAGAATATCACAACATAGCAGTTTCGCACTTGTAACGGTACAACACGCAGTATCTGGCTTGTTCATGCCGTTTTGTGTGCTTTCACAACATTTCACCTATTGCAGTTTCGTACTCGCAATAAAACAACACTATCTCGTTAGATGACGTCCTTTTTGGTGGTTTCACGACGCTACCTAGCTTAAACTCACATAACAACCTATTATAACCTTCGCACTTCTATCGTTAGAAAACGTTTTACTCGCTACTTTACAATGCTCTCTACAACATTACGACAGTTTCATGCGCTTTCACAATAGATATCGCTGTTCCCGACTTGTAATGGTGAAAAACACTGCATCTCACTTAGTGTCATTGTTTAATGCGGTTTTACGACGGTTCATATCTTAACCTAACCTAACGTTCGCACTTGTATCTAAAAACGCTCTATTACACTGTTTCGTTCACAATTACGATATTTACATGACCTCACAGTTTTTCACCGACTTACTACAGTACAGAACGCTGTATCTCGCTAAATGATAGCGTTCTTTAAAGTTTCACGATACTTGCATGCGCTTAAACAAGAATATCACAATAAAGCAGTTTCGCACTTGTAACGGCACAAGACGCAGTATCTGGCTAGTTCATGCCATTTTGTGTGCTTTCACAACATTTCACCTACCGCAGTTTCGTACTCGCAATAAAACAACACTATCTCCTTAGATGACATCGTTTTTTGTGGCTTCACGATGCTACCTAGCTCAAACTAACCTAACCTAACCTAACCTTCGCACTTCTGTCGTTAGAAAACGTTTTACTCACTACTTTACAATGTTTTCTACAAGATTACGACGGTTTGATGCGCTTTCACTTTAGATATCGCAGTTCCCGACTTGTAAAGGTGAAAAACACTGCATCTCACAAAGTGACATTGTTTAATGCGGTTTTACGACGGTTCATATCTTAACCTAACCTAACATTCGCACTTGCATCTAAAAACGCTCTATTACACTGTTTCGTTCACAATTACGATATTTGCATAATCTCACAGTTTTTCACCAACATATTGCAGTACAGAACGCTGTATCTCGCTAAATGACATCGTTCTTTAAGGTTTCACAATGCTTGCATGCGCTTTAACGAGAATATCACAATATAGCAGTTTCGCACTTGTAACGGTAAAACACGCAGTATCTGGCTTGTTCATGCCGTTTTGTGTGCTTTCACATTTCACCTACCGCAGTTTCGTACTCGCAATAAAACAACACTATCTCGTTAGATGACTTTATTTTTGGTGGTTTCACGATGCTACCTAGCTCAAACTAACCTAACCTAACCTAACCTTCGCACTTCTGTCGTTAGAAAACGTTTTACTCACTACTTTACAATGTTTTCTACAAGATTACGACGGTTTCATGCGCTTTCACATTAGATATCGCAGTTCCCGACTTGTAATGGTGAAAAACACTGCATCTCACAAAGTGGCATTGTTTAATGCGGTTTTACGACGGTTCATATTTTAACCTAACCTAAAATTCCCTCTTGTATCTCAAAACGCTCTATTACACTGTTTCGTTCACAATTACGATATTTGCATGACCTCACAGTTTTTCACCAACTTATTACAGTACAGAACGCTGTGTCTCGCATAATGACATCATTCTTTAAGGTTTCACGATGCTTGCATGCGCTTTAACGAGAATATCGCAACATAGCAGTTTCGCACTTGTAACGGTACAACACGCAGTATTTGGCTTGTTCATGCCGTTTGGTGTGCTTTCACAACATTTCACCTATCGCAGTTTCGTAATCGCAATAAAACAACACTATCTCGTTAGATGACGTCGTTTTTGGTGGTTTCACGACGCTACTTAGCTTAAACTAACATAACTCAACCTAACATAACCTTCGCACTTCTATCGTTAGAAAACGTTTTACTCGCTACTTTACATTGCTTTCTACAACATTACGACGGTTTCATGCGCTTTCACATTAGATATCGCAGTTCCCGACTCGTAATGGTGAAGAACACTGCATCTCACTAAGTGACATTGTTTTATGCGGTTTTACGACGGTTCATAGCTTAACCTAACCTAACCTAACCTAACCTTACCTAACCTAACCTAACCTAACCCAACCCAACTCAACCAAACCTAACCTAACCTAACCTAACCCAGCCCAACCCAACCTAACCTAACCTAAAGTAACCTAACCCAACCTAACCCAACCTGACCTCACCTAACCTAACCAAACCTAACCTAACATAACCTAACCTAACCTAACCTATCCTTACCTAACCTAACCTAACCTAACCTAACGTAACCTAACCTAACCTAACCTAACCTACCGTAACCTAACCTAACCTAACCTAACCTAACGTAACCTAACCTAACCTAACCCAACCTAACCTAGTCTAACCCAACCCAACCCAACCTAACCTAACCTAACCCTAACCTAACCTAACCAAACCTAACCTAACCTAACCTAACCTAACGTAACCTAACCTTACCTAACCTAACCTAACTTAACCTAACGACGGTTGCAAGCGCTTTCACAATAGATATCGCAGTTCCCGACTTGTAATGGTGAAAAACACTGCATCTCACTAAGTGACATTGTTTAATGCGGTTTTACGACGGTTCATATCTTAACCTAACCTAACATTCGCACTTGTATCTAAAAACGCTCTATTACACTGTTTCGTTCACAATTACGATATTTGCATAACCTCACAGTTTTTCACCAACTTATTGCGGTACACAACGCTGTATTTCGCTAAATGACATCGTTCTTTAAGGTTTCACGATGCTTGCATGCGCTTTAACGAGAATATCACAACATAGCAGTTTCGCACTTGTAACGGTACAACACGCAGTATTTGGCTTGTTCATGCCGTTTTGTGTGCTTTCACAACATTTCACCTATCGCAGTTTCGTACTCGCAATAAAACAACATTATCTCGTTAGATGACGTCGTTTTTGGTGGTTTCACGACGCTACCTAGCTTAAACTAACATAACTCAACCTAACATAACCTTCGCACTTCTATCGTTAGAAAACGTTTTACTCGTTACTTTACATTGCTTTCTACAACTTTACGACGGTTTCAAGCGCTTTTACATTAGATATCGCAGTTCCCAACTTGTAAAGGTGAAAAACACTGCATCTCACTAAGTGACATTGTTTAATGCGGTTTTACGACGGTTCATACCTTAACCTAACGTAACCTACCCTAACCTAACCCAACCTAACCTAACATAACCTAAGCTAACCTAACCTAACCAAACCTAACCTAACCTTACCTAACGTAACCTAACCTAACGTAACCTTACCTAACCTAACCTAACCTAACGTAACCTAACGGAACCTAACCTAACCCAACATAACCCAACCCAACCCAACCCAACCCAACCTAACCTAACCTAACCTAACCTAACCTAACGTATCCTAACCTAACCTAACCTAACGTAACCTAACCCAACCTAACACAACCCAACCCAACCCAACCACACCCAACCCAACCTAACCTAACCTAACCTTACCTAACCTACCCTAACCTAACCTAACCTAACCTAACCTACAGTAACCTAACCTTACCTAACCTAACGTAACCTAACCTAACCTAACCCAACCTAACCTAACCTAACCTAACCCAATCTAACCTAACCTAACCTAACCAAACCTAACCAAACCTAACCTAACCTAACCTAACCTAACCTAACCTAACCTAACCTAACCTAACCTAACGACGGTTGCAAGCGCTTTCACAATAGATATCGCAGTTCCCGACTTGTAATGGTGAAAAACGCTGCATCTCAGTTAGTGTCATTGTTTAGGCGGTTTTACGACGGTTCATATCTTAACCTAACCTAACGTTCGCACTTGTATCTAAAAACGCTCTATTACACTGTTTCGTTCACAATTACGATATTTGCATAACCTCACAGTTTTTCACCAACTTATCGCAGTACAGAACGCTGTATCTCGCTAAATGACATCGTTCTTTAAAGTTTCACGATACTTGCATGCGCTTTAACGAGAATATCACAATATAGCAGTTTCGCACTTGTAACAGTACAACACGCAGTATCTGGCTTGTTCATGCCGTTTTGTGTGCTTTCACATTTCACCTACCGCAGTTTCGTAATCGCAATAAAACAAGAATATCTCGTTAGATGACGTTGTTTTTGGTGGTTTCACGACGCTACCTAGCTTAAACTAACATAACTCAACCTAACATAACCTTCGCACTTCTATCGTTAGAAAACGTTTTACTCGCTACTTTACAATGTTTTCTACAAGATTACGACGGTTTCATGCGCTTTCACATTAGATATCGCAGTTCCCGACTTGTAATGGTGAAAAACACTGCATCTCACAAAGTGGCATTGTTTAATGCGGTTTTACGACGGTTCATATTTTAACCTAACCTAAAATTCCCTCTTGTATCTCAAAACGCTCTATTACACTGTTTCGTTCACAATTACGATATTTGCATGACCTCACAGTTTTTCACCAACTTATTACAGTACAGAACGCTGTCTCTCGCATAATGACATCATTCTTTAAGGTTTCACGATGCTTGCATGCGCTTTAACGAGAATATCACAACATAGCAGTTTCGCACTTGTAACGGTACAACACGCAGTATTTGGCTTGTTCATGCCGTTTGGTGTGCTTTCACAACATTTCACCTATCGCAGTTTCGTAATCGCATTAAAACAACACTATCTCGTTAGATGACGTCGTTTTTGGTGGTTTCACGACGCTACTTAGCTTAAACTAACATAACTCAACCTAACATAACCTTCGCACTTCTATCGTTAGAAAACGTTTTACTCGCTACTTTACATTGCTTTCTACAACATTACTACGGTTTCATGCGCTTTCACATTAGATATCGCAGTTCCCGACTCGTAATGGTGAAGAACACTGCATCTCACTAAGTGACATGTTTTATGCGGTTTTACGACGGTTCATAGCTTAACCTAACCTAACCTAACCTAACCTTACCTAACCTAACCTAACCTAACCTAACCCAACCCAACTCAACCAAACCTAACCTAACCTAACCTAACCCAGCCCAACCCAACCTAACCTAACCTAAAGTAACCTAACCCAACCTAACCCAACCTAACCTCACCTAACCTAACCAAACCTAACCTAACATAACCTAACCTAACCTAACCTATCCTTACCTAACCTAACCTAACCTAACCTAACGTAACCTAACCTAACCTAACCTAACCTACCGTAACCTAACCTAACCTAACCTAACCTAACCTAACGTAACCTAACCTAACCTAACCCAACCTAACCTAGTCTAACCCAACCCAACCCAACCTAACCTAACCTAACCCTAACCTAACCTAACCAAACCTAACCTAACCTAACCTAACCTAACGTAACCTAACCTTACCTAACCTAACCTAACTTAACCTAACGACGGTTGCAAGCGCTTTCACAATAGATATCGCAGTTCCCGACTTGTAATGGTGAAAAACACTGCATCTCACTAAGTGACATTGTTTAATGCGGTTTTACGACGGTTCATATCTTAACCTAACCTAACATTCGCACTTGTATCTAAAAACGCTCTATTACACTGTTTCGTTCACAATTACGATATTTGCATAACCTCACAGTTTTTCACCAACTTATTGCGGTACACAACGCTGTATTTTGCTAAATGACATCGTTCTTTAAGGTTTCACGATGCTTGCATGCGCTTTAACGAGAATATCACAACATAGCAGTTTCGCACTTGTAACGGTACAACACGCAGTATTTGGCTTGTTCATGCCGTTTTGTGTGCTTTCACAACATTTCACCTATCGCAGTTTCGTACTCGCAATAAAACAACACTATCTCGTTAGATGACGTCGTTTTTGGTGGTTTCACGACGCTACCTAGCTTAAACTAACATAACTCAACCTAACATAACCTTCGCACTTCTATCGTTAGAAAACGTTTTACTCGCTACTTTACAATGCTCTCTACAACATTACGACGGTTTTATGCGGTTTCACATTAGATATCGCAGTTCCCGACTTGTAATGGTGAAAAACACTGCATCTCACTAAGTGACATTGTTTAATGCGGTTTTACGACGGTTCATATCTTAACCTAACCTAACCTAACCTAACCTAACTAACCTAACCAACCTAACCTAACCTAACCTAACCAAACCTAACGTAACCTAACCTAACCTTACCTAACGTAACCTAACCTAACGTAACCTAACCTAACCTAACCTAACGTAACCTAACGGAACCTAACCTAACCCAACATAACCCAACCCAACCCAACCCAACCCAACCTAACCTAACCTAACCTAACCTAACGTATCCTAACCTAACCTAACCTAACGTAACCTAACCCAACCTAACCCAACCCAACCCAACCCAACCACACCCAACCCAACCTAACCTAACCTAACCTTACCTAACCTACCCTAACCTAACCTAACCTAACCTAACCTAACCTACAGTAACCTAACCTAACCTAACCTACTGTAACCTAACCTTACCTAACCTAACCTAACCTAACCTAACCCAACCTAACCTAACCTAACCTAATCTAACCTAACCTAACCTAAGCAAACCTAACCTAACCTAACCTAACCTAACGTAACCTAATCTAACCTAACCTAACCTAACGACGGTTGCAAGCACTTTCACATTAGATACCGCAGTTCCCGACTTGTAATGGTGAAAAACACTGCATCTCACAAAGTGACATTGTTTAATGCGGTTTTACGACGGTTCATATCTTCACCTAACCCAACATTCGCACTTGTATCTAAAAGCGCTCTATTACACTGTTTCGTTTACAATTACGATATTTGCATAACCTCACAATTTTTCACCAACTTATTTCAGTACAGAACGCTGTATCTCGCTAAATGACATCGTTCTTTAAGGTTTCACGATGCTTGCATGCGCTTTAACGAGAATATCACAACATAGCAGTTTCGCACTTGTAAGAGTACAACACGCAGTATCTGGCTTGTTGATGCCGTTTTGTGTGCTTTCACAACATTTCACCTATTGCAGTTTCGTACTCGCAATAAAACAACACTATCTCGTTAGATGACGTCCTTTTTGGTGGTTTCACGACGCTACCTAGCTTAAACTAACATAACTCAACCTAACATAACGTTCGCACTTCTATCGTTAGAAAACGTTTTACTCGCTACTTTACATTGCTTTCTACAATACTACAACGGTTTCATGCGCTTTCACATTAGATATCGCAGTTCCCAACTCGTAATGGTGAAAAACACTGCATCTCACTAAGTGACATTGTTTTATGCGGTTTTACGACGGTTCATATCTTAACCTAACCTAACCTAACCTAACCTTACCTAACCTAACTTAACCTAACCTAACCCAACCCAACTCAACCCAACCCAACTCAACCTAACCTAACCTAACCCAACCCAACCCAACCTAACCTAACGTAACCTAACCTAACCTAACCCAACCCAACCCAACCTAACCTAACCTAAACTAGCCTAACCCAACCTAACCCAACCTAACCTAACCTAACCTTACCAAACCTAACCTAACATAACCTAACCTAACCTAACCTAACCTTACCTAACCTAACCTAACCTAACCTAACGTAACCTAACCTAACCTAACCCAACATAACCTAATCCAACCCAACCCAACCTAACCTAGCCTGACCAAACCTCTCCTAACCTAACCTAACCTAACCTAACGTAACCTAACCTAACCTAACCTAACCTAACGTAACGTAACCTAACCTAACCCAACCTAACCCAACCACACCCAACCCAACCCAACCACACCCAACCCAACCTAACATAACCTAACCTAACCTTACCTAACCTAACCTAACCTAACCTTACCTAACCTAACCTAACGTAACCTAACCTAACCTAACCTACCGTAACATAACCTAACCTAACCTAACCTAACGTAACCTAACCTAACCTAACCTAACCCAACCTATCCTAGTCTAACCCAACCCAACCCAACCTAACCTAACCTAACCCTAACCTAACCTAACCTAACCTAACCTAACGTAACCTAACCTAACCTAACCTAACCTACCGTAACCTAACCTAACCTAACCTAACCTAACGTAACCTAACCTAACCTAACCCAACCTAACCTAGTCTAACCCAACCCAACCCAACCTAACCTAACCTAACCCTAACCTAACCTAACCAAACCTAACCTAACCTAACCTAACCTAACGTAACCTAACCTTACCTAACCTAACCTAACTTAACCTAACGACGGTTGCAAGCGCTTTCACAATAGATATCGCAGTTCCCGACTTGTAATGGTGAAAAACACTGCATCTCACTAAGTGACATTGTTTAATGCGGTTTTACGACGGTTCATATCTTAACCTAACCTAACATTCGCACTTGTATCTAAAAACGCTCTATTACACTGTTTCGTTCACAATTACGATATTTGCATAACCTCACAGTTTTTCACCAACTTATTGCGGTACAAAACGCTGTATTTCGCTAAATGACATCGTTCTTTAAGGTTTCACGATGCTTGCATGCGCTTTAACGAGAATATCACAACATAGCAGTTTCGCACTTGTAACGGTACAACACGCAGTATTTGGCTTGTTCATGCCGTTTTGTGTGCTTTCACAACATTTCACCTATCGCAGTTTCGTACTCGCAATAAAACAACATTATCTCGTTAGATGACGTCGTTTTTGGTGGTTTCACGACGCTACCTAGCTTAAACTAACATAACTCAACCTAACATAACCTTCGCACTTCTATCGTTAGAAAACGTTTTACTCGTTACTTTACATTGCTTTCTACAACTTTACGACGGTTTCAAGCGCTTTTACATTAGATATCGCAGTTCCCAACTTGTAAAGGTGAAAAACACTGCATCTCACTAAGTGACATTGTTTAATGCGGTTTTACGACGGTTCATACCTTAACCTAACGTAACCTAACCTAACCTAACCCAACCTAACCTAACATAACCTAAGCTAACCTAACCTAACCAAACCTAACCTAACCTTACCTAACGTAACCTAACCTAACGTAGCCTAACCTAACCTAACCTAACCTAACGTAACCTAACGGAACCTAACCTAACCCAACATAACCCAACCCAACCCAACCCAACCCAACCTAACCTAACCTAACCTAACCTAACCTAACGTATCCTAACCTAACCTAACCTAACGTAACCTAACCCAACCTAACACAACCCAACCCAACCCAACCACACCCAACCCAACCTAACCTAACCTAACCTAACCTTACCTAACCTACCCTAACCTAACCTAACCTAACCTAACCTACAGTAACCTAACCTTACCTAACCTAACGTAACCTAACCTAACCTAACCCAACCTAACCTAACCTAACCTAACCCAATCTAACCTAACCTAACCTAACCAAACCTAACCAAACCTAACCTAACCTAACCTAACCTAACCTAACCTAACCTAACCTAACCTAACGACGGTTGCAAGCGCTTTCACAATAGATATCGCAGTTCCCGACTTGTAATGGTGAAAAACGCTGCATCTCAGTTAGTGTCATTGTTTAGGCGGTTTTACGACGGTTCATATCTTAACCTAACCTAACGTTCGCACTTGTATCTAAAAACGCTCTATTACACTGTTTCGTTCACAATTACGATATTTGCATAACCTCACAGTTTTTCACCAACTTATCGCAGTACAGAACGCTGTATCTCGCTAAATGACATCGTTCTTTAAAGTTTCACGATACTTGCATGCGCTTTAACGAGAATATCACAATATAGCAGTTTCGCACTTGTAACAGTACAACACGCAGTATCTGGCTTGTTCATGCCGTTTTGTGTGCTTTCACATTTCACCTACCGCAGTTTCGTAATCGCAATAAAACAACAATATCTCGTTAGATGACGTTGTTTTTGGTGGTTTCACGACGCTACCTAGCTTAAACTAACATAACTCAACCTAACATAACCTTCGCACTTCTATCGTTAGAAAACGTTTTACTCGCTACTTTACAATGTTTTCTACAAGATTACGACGGTTTCATGCGCTTTCACATTAGATATCGCAGTTCCCGACTTGTAATGGTGAAAAACACTTCATCTCACAAAGTGGCATTGTTTAATGCGGTTTTACGACGGTTCATATTTTAACCTAACCTAAAATTCCCTCTTGTATCTCAAAACGCTCTATTACACTGTTTCGTTCACAATTACGATATTTGCATGACCTCACAGTTTTTCACCAACTTATTACAGTACAGAACGCTGTCTCTCGCATAATGACATCATTCTTTAAGGTTTCACGATGCTTGCATGCGCTTTAACGAGAATATCACAACATAGCAGTTTCGCACTTGTAACGGTACAACACGCAGTATTTGGCTTGTTCATGCCGTTTGGTGTGCTTTCACAACATTTCACCTATCGCAGTTTCGTAATCGCAATAAAACAACACTATCTCGTTAGATGACGTCGTTTTTGGTGGTTTCACGACGCTACTTAGCTTAAACTAACATAACTCAACCTAACATAACCTTCGCACTTCTATCGCTAGAAAACGTTTTACTCGCTACTTTACATTGCTTTCTACAACATTACTACGGTTTCATGCGCTTTCACATTAGATATCGCAGTTCCCGACTCGTAATGGTGAAGAACACTGCATCTCACTAAGTGACATTGTTTTATGCGGTTTTACGACGGTTCATAGCTTAACCTAACCTAACCTAACCTAACCTTACCTAACCTAACCTAACCTAACCTAACCCAACCCAACTCAACCAAACCTAACCTAACCTAACCTAACCCAGCCCAACCCAACCTAACCTAACCTAAAGTAACCTAACCCAACCTAACCCAACCTAACCTCACCTAACCTAACCAAACCTAACCTAACATAACCTAACCTAACCTAACCTATCCTTACCTAACCTAACCTAACCTAACCTAACGTAACCTAACCTAACCTAACCTACCGTAACCTAACCTAACCTAACCTAACCTAACCTAACGTAACCTAACCTAACCTAACCCAACCTAACCTAGTCTAACCCAACCCAACCCAACCTAACCTAACCTAACCCTAACCTAACCTAACCAAACCTAACCTAACCTAACCTAACCTAACGTAACCTAACCTTACCTAACCTAACCTAACTTAACCTAACGACGGTTGCAAGCGCTTTCACAATAGATATCGCAGTTCCCGACTTGTAATGGTGAAAAACACTGCATCTCACTAAGTGACATTGTTTAATGCGGTTTTACGACGGTTCATATCTTAACCTAACCTAACATTCGCACTTGTATCTAAAAACGCTCTATTACACTGTTTCGTTCACAATTACGATATTTGCATAACCTCACAGTTTTTCACCAACTTATTGCGGTACACAACGCTGTATTTTGCTAAATGACATCGTTCTTTAAGGTTTCACGATGCTTGCATGCGCTTTAACGAGAATATCACAACATAGCAGTTTCGCACTTGTAACGGTACAACACGCAGTATTTGGCTTGTTCATGCCGTTTTGTGTGCTTTCACAACATTTCACCTATCGCAGTTTCGTACTCGCAATAAAACAACACTATCTCGTTAGATGACGTCGTTTTTGGTGGTTTCACGACGCTACCTAGCTTAAACTAACATAACTCAACCTAACATAACCTTCGCACTTCTATCGTTAGAAAACGTTTTACTCGCTACTTTACAATGCTCTCTACAACATTACGACGGTTTTATGCGGTTTCACATTAGATATCGCAGTTCCCGACTTGTAATGGTGAAAAACACTGCATCTCACTAAGTGACATTGTTTATTGCGGTTTTACGACGGTTCATATCTTAACCTAACCTAACCTAACCTAACCTAACTAACCTAACCAACCTAACCTAACCTAACCTAACCAAACCTAACGTAACCTAACCTAACCTTACCTAACGTAACCTAACCTAACGTAACCTAACCTAACCTAACCTAACGTAACCTAACGGAACCTAACCTAACCCAACATAACCCAACCCAACCCAACCCAACCCAACCTAACCTAACCTAACCTAACCTAACCTAACGTATCCTAACCTAACCTAACCTAACGTAACCTAACCCAACCTAACCCAACCCAACCCAACCCAACCACACCCAACCCAACCTAACCTAACCTAACCTTACCTAACCTACCCTAACCTAACCTAACCTAACCTAACCTAACCTACAGTAACCTAACCTAACCTAACCTACTGTAACCTAACCTTACCTAACCTAACCTAACCTAACCTAACCCAACCTAACCTAACCTAACCTAATCTAACCTAACCTAACCTAAGCAAACCTAACCTAACCTAACCTAACCTAACGTAACATAATCTAACCTAACCTAACCTAACGACGGTTGCAAGCACTTTCACATTAGATACCGCAGTTCCCGACTTGTAATGGTGAAAAACACTGCATCTCACAAAGTGACATTGTTTAATGCGGTTTTACGACGGTTCATATCTTCACCTAACCCAACATTCGCACTTGTATCTAAAAGCGCTCTATTACACTGTTTCGTTTACAATTACGATATTTGCATAACCTCACAATTTTTCACCAACTTATTTCAGTACAGAACGCTGTATCTCGCTAAATGACATCGTTCTTTAAGGTTTCACGATGCTTGCATGCGCTTTAACGAGAATATCACAACATAGCAGTTTCGCACTTGTAAGAGTACAACACGCAGTATCTGGCTTGTTGATGCCGTTTTGTGTGCTTTCACAACATTTCACCTATTGCAGTTTCGTACTCGCAATAAAACAACACTATCTCGTTAGATGACGTCCTTTTTGGTGGTTTCACGACGCTACCTAGCTTAAACTAACATAACTCAACCTAACATAACGTTCGCACTTCTATCGTTAGAAAACGTTTTACTCGCTACTTTACATTGCTTTCTACAATACTACAACGGTTTCATGCGCTTTCACATTAGATATCGCAGTTCCCAACTCGTAATGGTGAAAAACACTGCATCTCACTAAGTGACATTGTTTTATGCGGTTTTACGACGGTTCATATCTTAACCTAACCTAACCTAACCTAACCTTACCTAACCTAACTTAACCTAACCTAACCCAACCCAACTCAACCCAACCCAACTCAACCTAACCTAACCTAACCCAACCCAACCCAACCTAACCTAACGTAACCTAAGCTAACCTAACCCAACCCAACCCAACCTAACCTAACCTAAACTAGCCTAACCCAACCTAACCCAACCTAACCTAACCTAACCTAACCAAACCTAACCTAACATAACCTAACCTAACCTAACCTAACCTTACCTAACCTAACCTAACCTAACCTAACGTAACCTAACCTAACCTAACCCAACATAACCTAATCCAACCCAACCCAACCTAACCTAGCCTGACCAAACCTCTCCTAACCTAACCTAACCTAACCTAACGTAACCTAACCTAACCTAACCTAACCTAACGTAACGTAACCTAACCTAACCCAACCTAACCCAACCACACCCAACCCAACCCAACCACACCCAACCCAAGCTAACATAACCTAACCTAACCTTACCTAACCTAACCTAACCTAACCTTACCTAACCTAACCTAACGTAACCTAACCTAACCTAACCTACCGTAACATAACCTAACCTAACCTAACCTAACGTAACCTAACCTAACCTAACCTAACCCAACCTATCCTAGTCTAACCCAACCCAACCCAACCTAACCTAACCTAACCCTAACCTAACCTAACCTAACCAAACCTAACCTAACCTAACCTAACCTAACGTAACCTAACCTAACCTAACCTAACCTAACTTAACCTAACGACGGTTGCAAGCGCTTTCACAATAGATATCGCAGTTCCCGACTTGTAATGGTGAAAAACACTGCATCTCACTAAGTGACATTGTTTAATGCGGTTTTACGACGGTTCATATCTTAACCTAACCTAAGATTCGCACTTGTATCTCAAAACGCTCTATTACACTGTTTCGTTCACAATTACGATATTTGCATGACCTCACAGTTTTTCACCAACTTATTACAGTACAGAACGCTGTCTCTCGCTAAATGACATCATTCTTTAAGGTTTCACGATGCTTGCATGCGCTTTAACGAGAATATCACAACATAGCAGTTTCGCACTTGTAACAGTACAACACGCAGTATCTGGCTTGTTGATGCCGTTTTGTGTGCTTTCACAACATTTCACCTATTGCAGTTTCGTACTCGCAATAAAACAACACTATCTCGTTAGATGACGTCCTTTTTGGTGGTTTCACGACGCTACCTAGCTTAAACTAACATAACTCAACCTAACATAACGTTCGCACTTCTATCGTTAGAAAACGTTTTACTCGCTACTTTACATTGCTTTCTACAATACTACAACGGTTTCATGCGCTTTCACATTAGATATCGCAGTTCCCAACTCGTAATGGTGAAAAACACTGCATCTCACTAAGTGACATTGTTTTATGCGGTTTTACGACGGTTCATATCTTAACCTTACCTAACCTAACCCAACCTTACCTAACCTAACCTAACCTAACCCAACCCAACTCAACCCAACCCAACTCAACCTAACCTAACCTAAGCTAACCTAACCCAACCCAACCCCACCCAACCCAACCCAACCTAACCTAACCTGACCTAACCTAACCCAACCCAACATAACCTAACCTAAACTAACCTAACCCAACCTAACCCAACCTAACCTAACCTAACCTAACCAAACCTAACCTAACATAACCTAACCTAACCTAACCTAACCTTACCTAACCTAGCCTAACCTAACCTAACCCAACATAACCTAACCCAACCCAACCCAACCTAACCTAGCCTAACCAAACCTCTCCTAACCTAACCTAACCTAACGTAACCTAACCTAACCTAACCTAACGTAACCTAACCTAACCTAACCCAACCTAACCCAACCACACCCAACCCAACCCAACCACACACAACCACACCCAACCCAACCACACCCAACCCAACCTAACCTAACCTAACCTAACCTATCCTAACCTAACCTAACCTTACCTAACCTAACCTAACCTAACCTAGCATAACCTAACCTAACCTAACCTAACCTACCGTAACCTAACCTAACCCAACCCAACCTAACCTAACCTAACCTAACCTAACCTAACCTAACCTAACCTAACGTAACCTAACCTAACCTAACCT
This sequence comes from Rhipicephalus microplus, assembly GCF_043290135.1. Classification (NCBI taxonomy): domain Eukaryota; kingdom Metazoa; phylum Arthropoda; class Arachnida; order Ixodida; family Ixodidae; genus Rhipicephalus; species Rhipicephalus microplus. Next base: position 234,890,880 of record NC_134703.1, read on the forward strand.
AACCTAACTTAACCTAACGACGGTTGCAAGCGCTTTCACAATAGATATCGCAGTTCCCGACTTGTAATGGTGAAAAACACTGCATCTCTCTAAGTGACATTGTTTAATGCGGTTTTACGACAGTTCATATCTTAACCTAACCTAACATTCGCACTTGTATCTAAAAACGCTCTATTACACTGTTTCGTTCACAATTACTATATTTGCATAACCTCACAGTTTTTCACCAACTTATTGCAGTACAGAACGCTTTATCTCGCTAAATGACATCATTCTTTAAGGTTTCACGATGCTTGCATGCGCTTTAACGAGAATATCACAACATAGCAGTTTGGCACTTCTAACGGTACAACACGCAGTATTTGGCTTGTTCATGCCGTTTGGTGTGCTTTCTCAACATTTCACCTATCGCAGTTTCGTAATCGCAATAAAACAACACTATCTCGTTAGATGACGTCGTATTTGGTGGTTTCACGACGCTACTTAGCTTAAACTAATATAACTCAACCTAACATAACCTTCGCACTTCTATCGTTAGACAACGTTTTACTCGCTACTTTACATTGCTTTCTACAACATTACGACGGTTTCATGCGCTTTCACATTAGATATCGCAGTTCCCGACTCGTAATGGTGAAAAACACTGCATCTCACTAAGTGACATTGTTTTATGCGGTTTTACGACGGTTCATATCTTAACCTTACCTAACCTAACCTAACCTTACCTAACCTAGCCTAACCTAACCTAACCCAACCCAACTCAACTCAACCCAACCCAACTCAACCTAACCTAACCTAACCCAACCCAACCCAACCCAACCTAACCTAACCTGACCTAACCTAACCCAACCCAACATAACCTAACCTAAACTAACCTAACCCAACCTCACCCAACCTAACCTAACCTAACCCAACATAACCTAACCCAACCCAACCCAACCTAACCTAACCTAACCTAACATAACCAAACCTCTCCTAACCTAACCTAACCTAACCTAACGTAACCTAACCTAAGCTAACCCAACCCAACCACACCCAACCCAACCCAACCACACCCAACCCAACCTAACCTAACCTAACCTAACCTTACCTAACCTAACCTAACCTAACCTAACCTAACCTTACCTAACCTAACCTAACCTGACCTAGCATAACCTAACCTAACCTAACCTAACCTACTGTAACCTAACCTAACCCAACCTAACCTAACCTAACCCTAACCTAACCTAACCAAACCTAACCTAACCTAACCTAACCTAACCTAACCTAACGTAACCTAACCTAACCTAACCTAACTTAACCTAACGACGGTTGCAAGCGCTTTCACAATAGATATCGCTGTTCCCGACTTGTAATGGTGAAAAACACTGCATCTCACTAAGTGACATTGTTTAATGCGGTTTTACGACAGTTCATATCTTAACCTAACCTAACATTCGCACTTGTATCTAAAAACGCTCTATTACACTGTTTCGTTCACAATTACTATATTTGCATAACCTCACAGTTTTTCACCAACTTATTGCAGTACAGAACGCTGTATCTCGCTAAATGACATCGTTCTTTAAGGTTTCACGATGCTTGCATGCGCTTTAACGAGAATATCACAACATAGCAGTTTCGCACTTGTAACGGTACAACACGCAGTATCTGGCTTGTTCATGCCGTTTTTTTATTTATTTTTATTTTTATTTTCAGATTTACTGCCAGCCTTTGAAAAAGGCCTTTGGCAGGAGCGGGCAGAACAAATAAAAGAATGCGAGAACATACGCAAATACGTCCACAAAACAACCGCAACAATGAGCGGGAACAAAATAAAAACAAAAAATATACAATTACGCAATCAACAAAGTGACAGCAGGTACTTTTAACAACTTGTTTGGTACCAAGCCAGACCTACACTGATAAAAACTATTAATAATATACAAGACATGACTGGAAAGAGCAGGAGAAATCTGGACCGAGGTGCACCGCTAAACAAAACAGAGCTACAATGTGACACACTCAACATCAACAACAAAAAAAGAAAAAAAAACATTAGAACAACATTATTGTTTCGCAATCACATATCAGTTTGCAGAAGTCGCGATACTAGGAAAGCGGAGTGACGACCAAGATACCGAAAAAATTACAGATAATCTGACAATGCTTTAGCAAAAGAATTTAGTGTAGTACAATCAATTACATTGGATGGAAGTCGATTTCATTCACGCGTTGTTCTCGGAAAAAAGGAGTTTTTGAATGTGTCTGTTTTACAGCTAAAATCCTTTATCTTTTTCGTGTGGTGTGATCGCGTCGAGCGCTTACCAACCAGGTCGATAAAATTACTCTTGTCTATTGCAAGCTTATCATGATAAAGGGAGTACAAAAACTTGAGCCGTTCAAGCTGACGTCTCTTTTGCAATGTATCCAGCTCTGATTGTGCCAAGATTGAAGTTACAGATACTTGCCAGCGATAGCAATTATGAACAAACCTGATGCCCTTCCTTTGAACGAGTTCTAGTTTATCAATGTTGTTTTTTGTGTACGGATCCCATATGACTGATGCATATTCGAGGGAGGGCCTAATGAAAGTTTTGTAAGCCAGTAACTTTATTTCCTTGGTTGATTTTCGCAATGACCTTCGAAGGTATCCAAGTTTACGCATGGCTTTATTTGTAATATACGAAATATGTTCATTCCATCTAAGGTCCGAGGTAATAATTACGCCTAAATATTTGTACCTTTCTACAACGGAAAGAGTGTGATTATCTATGGAATATGGAAAGCTTAGGGGATGCTGTTTACGCGTTATTGACATGGCTACCGTTTTAGCCTTGTTAACACTCATTTGCCACGTTGAACACCAAGTTTGTATTTTCGCTAAAGAAGAATTCAAAAGAACTTGGTCGCAGCGGCTTTCAATTTCATGATAGAGGATGCAGTCATCTGCGAATAGTCTAATTTTTACTGGTATATCCTGTACTATGTCATTAATGAACACAAGAAAGAAAAGTGGCCCAAGCACCGAACCTTGAGGTATACCGGATATAACTGTCTCTGCTGGAGAGCACGTGCCATCAATTGTTACACATTGTCGTCTTAAATTTAAGTAATTTTTTATCCATGACAGAAGTGTATCGTTCTTCAGTATGGGTTGAAGTTTTAAAAGCAGCTTTTGGTGCGACACGCGATCATACGCTTTTTCAAAATCTAAAAAAATAATATCTGTTTGACCTTGCCTGTCAAGGGTTTTGGCGAGTTCATGTACTGTTTCTAATAGTTGTGTTACGGTAGATAGACCATTTCGGAAGCCGTGTTGCCTGGGGTCAATAAGTTTGTTTTCTTCTAGAAATGTTGATAAGTGCTTGAACAAAATATGTTCCAATATTTTCGCACTTGTACACAAGAGGGTGATAGGTCTATATGAAGTAACCAAATGTGGAGTGTTTGATTTAGGTATAGGCGTAATTTTACCGTATTTCCAGTCTTCTGGGATCTTAGATTGGGATAAGGATTTGTTAAATATAAGATGCAGATAATGTGAGCTCCATTCAGCGTACCTCACCAAGAAGTGGTTATCAATACAGTCTATTCCGGGTGTTTTTTTACGATCAATTTTAAGCAAAAGAGAAAGGACACCTTCCTGGAATATCGAAATGTTGCTTATTGGGGGAATGTTCTCGAACTGGTTGACTGAAGGTGTAATTGTGTCATCTTTCGTGAATACTGAACAGAAGAATTCGTTAAAGGACGTTGCAATGGTGAGTCGGTCAGTGACGGTTTCCCCGTTAACTACAATGTTAGAAATTGACTTCTTATTTGGGGAAAAATAGCGCCAAAATTTTTCAGGAGACGAGAGAAGAAAATTTTTCATAGTTACTTTGTGGTAAAATTCTTTATCCTTTTTAATGCTTTCTTGAAGGCGTTTGTGCATTGACACAAGTTTTTCACTGTTAGCTAGTGATGGAGACTTGCGATGCTGTTTTCTTAATTTTTTTGTCTTTCGTCCCATACGCACTATTTCTCTTGTAATCCATGGATTAACCCTATGGCTGAAAATTTCTCTGAAGGGCACAAATTGTTCAATGCACGACAAAACAAGTGATTTAAAAAAGTGCCACAAGTCTTCGACAGAGCAATCATTTGACTCGTAAAGGGAACAGAATGTTGGAAAGGACATGTCTAGAGCGTCAATAATGTCCACATCTTGAGCACGTGAAAAAACTGGAACCGACCGTCGGTATTTCTCTGTTTTGATGATACGATTTCCAGGGATCGACAAGAAAACCATTTTATGATCTGAAATTCCTTCCATTACTTGTACATCAACGTTTCGACTTGCAATACTCTGGCTAACAATAAAGAGATCCAAGAGTGAGCTCTTGTCTTTCTGAATGCGCGTGGGTTGTTTGACTAATTGCGTTAAATTATGAAAGAGCATAAGGTCCACAATGGGTTCCGCCGCACAGACGAGTGGCTGCGGAAAATCACCGGACCAGTCGATGGACGGAACATTAAAGTCTCCAGCTATCAACGCGTTGCTTGTGTTACATCTGCTAGAACACAGGAATTCATTCAGCTTTTCGAAGAATGTGTGATCACTATTTGGGGGGCGATAGAATGCGCCTACAGACAAATTTAGGTCGTGTAAATAGAGTTTGATAATAACACATTCAACGCCCGGTATATCGGTTTGCCTTATCACTTGCAATGACTGTTTTACCATAATAGCAACGCCACCACCACGCGTGTCTCTATCTTTTCGATAAATCTTGTAGCCAGGTGGTGTAACTTCTTCATCGCTTATATCATAATTTAACAACGTTTCGGTGATTATCAGGATGTGAGGGCGATGGGTCATTACAATATTCTCCAAGTGTTCAAGTTTATTCATGACGCTACGAGCATTTAGGTTCAGGCATATGAGGGGTTTGCCATCTTCAATTTTATTTCATTTTTTGCGTACTTGGCTACCCCCGCCCCTCTTTAGGGGAATTCTTTTGATTTCTTGGCTACCCCGGCCCTTCTTTACGGGAATTCTTTTGTTTTCAGTGTTATTCCATTCGAACAGCTCGCCATCAATTTTAATTTTGTCGTATTTCATTGTAACCTTTCCGCCTGCCTTTCTAATTTCAGAAGTGCTTTCCCACAGTTTTTTTCGTTTTTCTCTTGTGACTAGGGAAAAATCTTCGGAAACTGATATATCAGTACCTTTAAGCTTAAAGCAGTTAGCCAGCACTTCCTCTTTTTCGCGGTAATCAAACAATTTTAATATGACCGGTCGGTTTTTGTTTGTTTGCTTGCGCCCAAGTCTGTGCATTCGTTCTATTGATCTCAGCTGTACGCCAAGCACATCCTTAACCACACCTTTAACAACAGCATTAGCAAGGGCATTCGCGGTTTCCTTTTCATCCTCAGGTATACCGAACACAATAACATTATTGCGCCTATGGCGGTCTTCTAAGTTAATCACTTTGTGTTCCAAATATTGGACAGTTTTTTCCAGGCTTGACAATTTCACATTTACTTCTTTAATGTCCGAGGCCACAGCTTCTACCTGCTTTAATTTTGTTTCTATCGCATCAAGCCTAGTTTGAATGTTCCTCTGGCCAGTGAGGAGCCCATCAAGAAGTTCCTCAACCGTAGGGCCTGGGTTGGACTCGATGTCCCCACATAGCATCAGTAAAGACACTACAAAATTCCGAATGACCAAACAAGCCAAAAAGACACTTTGTGGGCACGTCAGCTGAATCAAACAACGATTACTAATTTTGACAGAATAATACTTGTTACTGACCTGTACAAAAAAGAGAAAGGGATTTGGCATGTTGCTCACAGGCCAGCCGACGTGCCCACTGAAGTGGTAGGATAGGGACGGTCTTCTTATATGCTGCTCCGTTGATGTCGATCGCCCAGGGGGCGGTGTCCACCAGCGGTTGTCGGCGAAAGTCGGTCCATGTGCGCATGCGTCTTCAGTCTTCGCTGCCGCGATGACTAAACGTAGTGCATCTTGCTGTGCGCCGGCCTCCGATGATATGCCGAGCAGCAGGAACTGTACAAAAAAGAGAAACGGATTTGGCATGTTGCTCACAGGCCAGCCGACGTGCCCACTGAAGTGGTAGGATGGGGACGGTCTTCTTATATGCTGCTCCGTTGATGTCGATCGCCCAGGGGGCGGTGTCCACCAGCGGTTGTCGGCGAAAGTCGGTCCATGTGCGCATGCGTCTTCAGTCTTCGCTGCCGCGATGACTAAACGTAGTGCATCTTGCTGTGCGCCAGCCTCCGATGATATGCCGAGCAGCAGGAACTGTACAAAAAAGAGAAACGGATTTGGCATGTTGCTCACAGGCCAGCCGACGTGCCCACAACATTTTGTGTGTTTTCACAACATTTCACCTACCGCAGTTTCGTACTCGCAATAAAACAACACTATCTCGTTAGATGACATCGTTTTTGGTGGTTTCACGATGCTACCTAGCTCAAACTAACCTAACCTAACCTAACCTTCGCACTTCTGTCGTTAGAAAACGTTTTACTCACTACTTTACAATGTTTTCTATCACATTACGACGGTTTCATGCGCTTTCACATTAGATATCGCAGTTCCCGACTCGTAATGGTGAAAAACACTGCATCTCACTAAGTGACATTGTTTTATGCGGTTTAACGACGGTTCATATTTTAACCTAACCTAACCCAACCTAACCTAACCTTACCTAACCTAACCTAACCTAACCCGACCCAACTCAACCAAACCCAACTCAACCTAACCTAACCTAACCTAACCCAACCCAACCCAACCCAACCCAACCTAACCTAACCTAACCTAACCCAACCCAACCCAACCTAACCTAACCTAAACTAACCTAACTCAACCTAACCCAACCTAACCTAACCTAACCTAACCAAACCTAACCTAACATAACCTAACCTAACCTAACCTTACCTAACCTAACCTAACCTAACGTAACCTAACCTAACCTAACCTAACCTAACGTAACCTAACCTAACCTAACCCAACATAACCTAACCCAACCCAACCCAACCCAACCTAACCTAACCTAACCTAACCAGACCTCTCCTAACCTAACCTAACGTAACCTAACCTTACCTAACCCAACCTAACCCAACCACACCCAACCACACCCAACCCAACCCAACCACACCCAACCTAACCTAACCTAACCTAACCTTACCTAACGTAACCTAACCTATCCTTACCTAACCTAACCTAACCTAACCTAACGTAACCTAACCTTACCTAACCTAACCTACCGTAACCTAACCTAACCTAACCTAACCTAACGTAACCTAACCTAACCTAACCCAACCTAACCTAGTCTAACCCAACCCAACCCAACCTAACCTAACCTAACCCTAACCTAACCTAACCAAACCTAACCTAACCTAACCTAACCTAACCTAACGTAAGCTAACCTAACCTAACCTAACCTAACTTAACCTAACGACGGTTGCAAGCGCTTTCACAATAGATATCGCAGTTCCCGACTTGTAATGGTGAAAAACACTGCATCTCACTAAGTGACATTGTTTAATGCGGTTTTACGACGGTTCATATCTTAACCTAACCGAACATTCGCACTTGTATCTAAAAACGCTCTATTACACTGTTTCGTTCACATATACGATATTTGCATAACCTCACAGTTTTTCACCAACTTATTGCAGTACAGAACGCTGTATCTCGCTAAATGACATCGTTCTTTAAGGTTTCACGATGCTTGCATGCGCTTTAACGAGAATATCACAACTAAGCAGTTTCGCACTTGTAACGGTACAACACGCAGTATCTGGCTTGTTCATGCCGTTTTGTGTGCTTTCACAACATTCACCTATTACAGTTTCGTACATGCAATAAAACAACACTATCTCGTTAGATGACGTCCTTTTTGGTGGTTTCACTACGCTACCTAGCTTAAACTAACATAACACAACCTAATATAACCTTCGCACTTCTATTGTTAGAAAACGTTTTACTCGCTACTTTACAATGCTCTCTACAACACTACGACAGTTTCATGCGCTTTCACAATAGATATCGCAGTTCCCGACTTGTAATGGTGAAAAACACTGCATCTCACTTAGTGACATTGTTTAATGCGGTTTTACGACGGTTCATATCTTAACCTAACGTAACGTTCGCACTTGTATCTAAAAACGCTCTATTACACTGTTTCGTTCACATTTAAGATATTTGCATGACCTCACAGTTTTTCACCAACTTATTACAGTACAGAACGCTGTATCTCGCTAAATGACATCGTTCTTTAAGGTTTCACGATGCTTGCATGCGCTTTAACGAGAATATGACAACATAGCAGTTTCGCACTTGTAACGGTACAACACGCAGTATTTGGCATGTTCATGCCGTTTTGTGTGCTTTCACAACATTCCACCTATCGCAGTTTCGTACTCGCAATAAAACAACACTATCTCGTTAGATGACGTCGTTTTTGGTGGTTTCACGACGCTACCTAGCTTAAACTAACATAACTCAACCTAACATAACCTTCGCACTTCTATCGTTAGAAAACGTTTTACTCGCTACTTTACATTGCTTTCTACAACATTACGACGGTTTCAAGCGCTTTCACATTAGATATCGCAGTTCCCGACTTGTAATGGTGAAAAACACTGCATCTCACTAAGTGACATTGTTTAATGCGGTTTTACAACGGTTCATATCTTAACCTAACCTAACCTAACCAAACCTAACCTAATCTTACCTAACCTAACCTAACCCAACCCAACCACACCCAACCCAACCTAACCTAACCTAACCTAGCCTAACCCAACCCAACCCAACGTAACCTAACCTAACCTAACCTAATCTAACCTATCCTAACCTAACCTAACCTAACGTAACCTAACCTAACCTAACCTAACGTAACCTAACCTAACCTAACCTAACCCAACATAACCCAACCCAACCCAACCTAACCTAACCTAACCAAACCTAACCTAACCTAACCTAACGTATCCTAACCTAACCTAACCTAACGTAACCTAACCTAACCTACCCCAACCTAACCCAACCCAACCCAACCCAACCACACCCAACCCAACCTAACCTAACCTAACCTAACCTTACCTTACCTAACCTAACCTAACGTAACGTAACCTAACCTAACCTAACCTACTGTAACCTAACCTTACCTAACCTAACCTAACCTAATCTAACCCAACCTAACCTAACCTAACCTAATCTAACCTAACCTAACCTAACCAAACCTAACCTAACCTAACCTAACGTAACCTAACCTAACCTAACCTAACCTAACCTAACCTAACGACGGTTGCAAGCGCTTTCACAATAGATATCGCAGTTCCCGACTTGTAATGGTGAAAAACACTGCATCTCACTAAGTGACATTGTTTAATGCGGTTTTACGACGGTTCATATCTTAACCTAACCTAACATTCGCATTTGTATCTAAAAACGCTCTATTACACTGTTTCGTTCACAATTACGATATTTGCATACCCTCACAGTTTTTCACCAACTTATTGCAGTACAGAACGCTGTATCTCGCTAAATGACACCGTTCTTTAAGGTTTCACGATGCTTGCATGCGCTTTAACGAGAATATCACAACTAAGCAGTTTCGCACTTGTAACGGTACAACACGCAGTATCTGGCTTGTTCATGCCGTTTTGTGTGCTTTCACAACATTCACCTATTACAGTTTCGTACATGCAATAAAACAACACTATCTCGTTAGATGACATCGTTTTTGGTGGTTTCACGATGCTACCTAGCTCAAACTAACCTAACCTAACCTAACCTTCGCACTTCTGTCGTTAGAAAACGTTTTACTCACTACTTTACAATGTTTTCTACAACATTACGACGGTTTCATGCGCTTTCACATTAGATATCGCAGTTCCCGACTCGTAATGGTGAAAAACACTGCATCTCACTAAGTGACATTGTTTTATGCGGTTTTACGACGGTTCATATCTTGACCTAACCTATCCTAACCTAACCTAACCTAACCCAACCCAACTCAACCAAACCCAACTCAACCTAACCTAACCTAACCTAACCCAACCCAACCCAACCCAACCTAACCTAACCTAACCTAACATAACCCAACCCAACCCAACCTAACCTAACCTAAACTAACCTAACTCAACCTAACCCAACCTAACCTAACATAACCTAACCTAACCTAACCTTACCTAACCTAACCTAACCTAACGTAACCTAACCTAACCTAACCTAACGTAACCTAACCTAACCTAACCCAGCATAACCTAACCCAACCCAACCTAACCTAACCTAACCTAACCTAACCTAACCAAACCTCTCCTAACCTAACCTAACGTAACCTAACCTAACCCAACCTAACCCAACCACACCCAACCACACCCAACCCAACCCAACCACACCCAACCCAACCTAACCTAACCTTACCTAACCTAACCTAACCTATCCTTACCTAACCTAACCTAACCTAACGTAACCTAACCTAACCTAACCTAACCTACCGTAACCTAACCTAACCTAACCTAACCTAACGTAACCTAACCTAACCTAACCTAACCCAACCTAACCTAGTCTAACCCAACCCAACCCAACCTAACCTAACCTAACCCTAACCTAACCTAACCAAACCTAACCTAACCTAACATAACGTAACCTAACCTAACCTTACCTAACCTAACTTAACCTAACGACGGTTGCAAGCGCTTTCACAATAGATATCGCAGTTCCCGACTTGTAATGGTGAAAAACACTGCATCTCATAAGTGACATTGTTTAATGCGGTTTTACGACGGTTCATATCTTAACCTAACCTAACATTCGCACTTGTATCTAAAAACGCTCTATTACACTGTTTCGTTCACAATTACGATATTTACATGACCTCACAGTTTTTCACCAACTTACTACAGTACAGAACGCTGTATCTCGCTAAATGATATCGTTCTTTAAAGTTTCACGATACTTGCATGCGCTTTAACGAGAATATCACAATAAAGCAGTTTCGCACTTGTAACGGCACAAGACGCAGTATCTGGCTAGTTCATGCCATTTTGTGTGCTTTCACAACATTTCACCTACCGCAGTTTCGTACTCGCAATAAAACAACACTATCTCGTTAGATGACATCGTTTTTGGTGGTTTCACGATGCTACCTAGCTCAAACTAACCTAACCTAACCTAACCTTCGCACTTCTCTCGTTAGAAAACGTTTTACTCACTACTTTACAATGTTTTCTATCACATTACGACGGCTTCATGCGCTTTCACATTAGATATCGCAGTTCCCGACTCGTATTGGTGAAAAACACTGGATCTCACTAAGTGACATTGTTTTATGCGGTTTAACGACGGTTCATATCTTAACCTAACCTAACCCAACCTAACCTAACCTTACCTAACCTAACCTAACCCAACCCAACTCAACCAAACCCAACTCAACCTAACCTAGCCTAACCTAACCTAACCCAACCCAACCCAATCCAACCTAACCTAACCTAACCTAACCCAACCCAACCCAACCTAACCTAACCTAAACTAACCTAACTCAACCTAACCCAACCTAACCTAACCTAACCTAACCAAACCTAACCTAACCTAACCTAACCTTAACTAACCTAACCTAACCTAACGTAACCAAACCTCTCCTAACCTAACGTAACCTAACCTAACCTAACCCAACCTAACCCAACCACACCCAACCACACCCAACCCAACCACACCCAACCTAACCTAACCTAACCTAACCTTACCTAACCTAACCTAACCTATCCTTACATAACCTAACCTAACCTAACCTAACGCAACCTAACCTAACCTACCGTAACCTAACCTAACCTAACCTAACCTAACGTAACCTAACCTAACCTAACCTAACCCAACCTAACCTAGTCTAACCCAACCCAACCTAACCTAACCTAACCTAACCCTAACCTAACCTAACCAAACCTAACCTAACCTAACCTAACCTAACGTAAGCTAACCTAACTTAACCTAACGACGGTTGCAAGCGCTTTCACAATAGATATCGCAGTTCCCGACTTGTAATGGTGAAAAACACTGCATCTCACTAAGTGACATTGTTTAATGCGGTTTTACGACGGTTCATATCTTAACCTAACCTAACATTCGCACTTGTATCTAAAAACGCTCTATTACACTGTTTCGTTCACAATTACGATATTTGCATAACCTCACAGTTTTTCACCAACTCATTGCAGTACAGAACGCTGTATCTCGCTAAATGACATCGTTCTTTAAAGTTTCACGATGCTTGCATGCGCTTTAACGAGAATATCACAACTAAGCAGTTTCGCACTTGTAACGGTACAACACGCAGTATCTGGCTTGTTCATGCCGTTTTGTGTGCTTTCACAACATTCACCTATTACAGTTTCGTACATGCAATAAAGCAACACTATCTCGTTAGATGACGTCCTTTTTGGTGGTTTCACGACGCTACCTAGCTTAAACTAACATAACTCAACCTAATATAACCTTCGCACTTCTATCGTTAGAAAACGTTTTACTCGCTACTTTACAATGCTCTCTACAACACTACGACAGTTTCATGCGCTTTCACAATAGATATCGCAGTTCCCGACTTGTAATGGTGAAAAACACTGCATCTCACTTAGTGACATTGTTTAATGCGGTTTTACGACGGTTCATATCTTAACCTAACGTAACGTTCGCACTTGTATCTAAAAACGCTCTATTACACTGTTTCGTTCACATTTAAGATATTTGCATGACCTCACAGTTTTTCACCAACTTATTACAGTACAGAACGCTGTATCTCGCTAAATGACATCGTTCTTTAAGGTTTCACGATGCTTGCATGCGCTTTAACGAGAATATGACAACATAGCAGTTTCGCACTTGTAACGGTACAACACGCAGTATTTGGCTTGTTCAGGCCGTTTTGTGTGCTTTCACAACATTCCACCTATCGCAGTTTCGTACTCGCAATAAAACAACACTATCTCGTTAGATGACGTCGTTTTTGGTGGTTTCACGACGCTACCTAGCTTAAACTAACATAACTCAACCTAACATAACCTTCGCACTTCTATCGTTAGAAAACGTTTTACTCGCTACTTTACATTGCTTTCTACAACATTACGACGGTTTCAAGCGCTTTCACATTAGATATCGCAGTTCCCGACTTGTAATGGTGAAAAACACTGCATCTCACTAAGTGACATTGTTTAATGCGGTTTTACAACGCTTCATATCTTAACCTAACCTAACCTAACCAAACCTAACCTAATCTTACCTAACCTAACCTAACCCAACCCAACCTAACCTAACCTAACCTAGCCTAACCCAACCCAACCCAACCTAACCTAACCTAACCTAATCTAACCTAACCTAACCTAACCTAACCTAACGTAACCTAACCTAACTTAACCTAACCTAACGTAACCTAACCTAACCTCACCCAACATAACCCAACCCAACCCAACCTAACCTAACCTAACCAAACCTAACCTAACCTAACCTAACGTATCCTAACCTAACCTAACCTAACGTAACCTAACCTAACCTACCCCAACCTAACCCAACCCAACCACACCCAACCCAACCTAACCTAACCTAACCTAACCTTACCTAACCTAACCTAACCTAACGTAACGTAACCTAACCTAACCTAACCTACTGTAACCTAACCTTACCTAACCTAACGTAACCTAACCTAACCTAACCCAACCTAACCTAACCTAACCTAATCTAACCTAACCTAACCTAACCAAACCTAACCTAACCTAACCTAACCTAACGTAACGTAACCTAACCTAACCTAACCTAACGACGGTTGCAAGCGCTTTCACAATAGATATCGCAGTTCCCGACTTGTAATGGTGAAAAACACTGCATCTCACTAAGTGACATTGTTTAATGCGGTTTTACGACAGTTCATATCTCAACCTAACCTAACATTCGCACTTGTATCTAAAAACGCTCTATTACACTGTCTCGTTCACAATTACGATATTTGCATACCCTCACAGTTTTTCACCAACTTATTGCAGTACAGAACGCTGTATCTCGCTAAATGACATCGTTCTTTAAGGTTTCAAGATGCTTGCATGCGCTTTAACGAGAATATCACAACATAGCAGTTTCGCACTTGTAACGGTACAACACGCAGTATCTGGCTTGTTCATGCCGTTTTGTGTGCTTTCACAACATTTCACCTATTGCAGTTTCGTACTCGCAATAAAACAACACTATCTCGTTAGATGACATCGTTTTTGGTGGTTTCACGATGCTACCTAGCTCAAACTAACCTAACCTAACCTAACCTTCGCACTTCTGTCGTTAGAAAACGTTTTACTCACTACTTTACAATGTTTTCTACAACATTACGACGGTTTCATGCGCTTTCACATTAGATATCGCAGTTCCCGACTCGTAATGGTGAAAAACACTGCATCTCACTAAGTGACATTGTTTTATGCGGTTTTACGACGGTTCATATCTTGACCTAACCTTACCTAACCTAACCTAACCTAACCTAACCCAACCCAACTCAACCAAACCCAACTCAATCTAACCTAACCTAACCTAACCCAACCCAACCCAACCCAACCTAACCTAACCTAACCTAACCTAACCCAACCCAACCCAACCTAACCTAACCTAAACTAACCTAACTCAACCTAACCCAACCTAACCTAACCTAACCAAACCTAACCTAACATAACCTAACCTAACCTAACCTAACCTTACCTAACCTAACCTAACCTAACGTGACCTAACCTAACCTAACCTAACGTAACCTAACCTAATCTAACCCAACATAACCTAACCCAACCCAACCTAACCTAACCTAACCTAACCAAACCTCTCCTAACCTAACCTAACGTAACCTAACCTAACCTAACCCAACCTAACCCAACCTAACCCAACCACACCCAACCACACCCAACCACACCCAATTCAACCCAACCACACCCAACCTAACCTAACCTAACCTAACCTTACCTAACCTAACCTAACCTATCCTTACCTAACCTAACCTAACCTAACCTAACGTAACCTAACCTTACCTAACCTAACCTACCGTAACCTAACCTAACCTAACCTAACCTAACGTAACCTAACCTAACCTAACCTAACCCAACCTAACCTAGTCTAACCCAACCCAACCCAACCTAACCTAACCTAACCCTAACCTCAACTAACCAAACCTTACCTAACCTAACCTAACCTAACGTAAGCTAACCTAACCTAACCTAACCTAACTTAACCTAACGACGGTTGCAAGCGCTTTCACAATAGATATCGCAGTTCCCGACTTGTAATGGTGAAAAACACTGCATCTCACTAAGTGACATTGTTTAATGCGGTTTTACGACGGTTCATATCTTAACCTAACCTAACATTCGCACTTGTATCTAAAACGCTCTATTACACTGTTTCGTTCACAATTACGATATTTGCATAACCTCACAGTTTTTCACCAACTCATTGCAGTACAGAACGCTGTATCTCGCTAAATGACATCGTTCTTTAAGGTTTCACGATGCTTGCATGCGCTTTAACGAGAATATCACAACTAAGCAGTTTCGCACTTGTAACGGTACAACACGCAGTATCTGGCTTGTTCATGCCGTTTTGTGTGCTTTCACAACATTCACCTATTACAGTTTCGTACATGCAATAAAACAACACTATCTCGTTGAATGACGTCCTTTTTGGTGGTTTCACTACGCTACCTAGCTTAAACTAACATAACTCAACCTAATATAACCTTCGCACTTCTATCGTTAGAAAACGTTTTACTCGCTACTTTACAATGCTCTCCACAACACTACGACAGTTTCATGCGCTTTCACAATAGATATCGCAGTTCCCGACTTGTAATGGTGAAAAACACTGCATCTCACTTAGTGACATTGTTTAATGCGGTTTTACGACGGTTCATATCTTAACCTAACGTAACGTTCGCACTTGTATCTAAAAACGCTCTATTACACTGTTTCGTTCACATTTAAGATATTTGCATGACTTCACAGTTTTTCACCAACCTATTACAGTACAGAACGCTGTATCTCGCTAAATGACATCGTTCTTTAAGGTTTCACGATGCTTGCAAGCGCTTTAACGAGAATATGACAACATAGCAGTTTCGCACTTGTAACGGTACAACACGCAGTATTTGGCTTGTTCATGCCGTTTTGTGTGCTTTCACAACATTCCACCTATCGCAGTTTCGTACTCGCAATAAAACAACACTATCTCGTTAGATGACGTCGTTTTTGGTGGTTTCACGACGCTACCTAGCTTAAACTAACAAAACTCAACCTAACATAACCTTCGCACTTCTATCGTTACAAAACGTTTTACTCGCTACTTTACATTGCTTTCTACAACATTACGACGGTTTCAAGCGCTTTCACATTAGATATCGCAGTTCCCGACTTGTAATGGTGAAAAACACTGCATCTCACTAAGTGACATTGTTTATTGCGGTTTTACAACGGTTCATATCTTAACCTAACCTAACCTAACCAAACCTAACCTAATCTTACCTAACCTAACCTAACCTAACCCAACCCAACCACACCCAACCCAACCTAACCTAACCTAACCTAGCCTAACCCAACCCAACCCAACGTAACCTAACCTAACCTAACCTAATCTGACCTATCCTAACCTAACCTAACCTAACGTAACCTAACCTAACCTAACCTAACGTAACCTAACCTAACCTAACCTAACCCAACATAACCCAACCCAACCCAACCTAACCTAACCTAACCAAACCTAACCTAACCTAACCTAACGTATCCTCACCTAACCTAACCTAACGTAACCTAACCTGACCTACCCCAACCTAACCCAACCCAACCCAACCCAACCACACCCAACCCAACCTAACCTAACCTAACCTAACCTTACCTAACTTAACCTAACCTAACCTAACCTAACCTACTGTAACCTGACCTTACCTAACCTAACGTAACCTAACCTAACCTAACCCAACCTAACCTAACCTAACCTAATCTAACCTAACCTAACCTAACCAAACCTAACCTAACCTAACCTAACATAACCTAACCTAACGTAACTTAACCTAACCTAACCTAACCTAACCTAACCTAACGACGGTTGCAAGCGCTTTCACACTAGATATCGCAGTTCCCGACTTGTAATGGTGAAAAACACTGCATCTCACTAAGTGACATTGTTTAATGCGGTTTTACGACGGTTCATATCTTAACCTAACCTAACATTCGCATTTGTATCTAAAAACGCTCTATTACACTGTTTCGTTCACAATTACGATATTTGCATAACCTCACAGTTTTTCACCAACTTATTGCAGTACAGAACGCTGTATCTCGCTAAATGACATCGTTCTTTAAGGTTTCACGATTCTTGCATGCGCTTTAACGAGAATATCACAACTAAGCAGTTTCGCACTTGTAACGGTACAACACGCAGTATCTGGCTTGTTCATGCCGTTTTGTGTGCTTTCACAACATTCACCTATTACAGTTTCGTACATGCAATAAAACAACACTATCTCGTTAGATGACGTCCTTTTTGGTGGTTTCACGACGCTACCTAGCTTAAACGAACATGACTCAACCTAACATAACCTTCGGACTTCTATCGTTAGAAAGCGTTTTACTCGCTACTTTACAATGCTCTCTACAACATTACGACAGTTTCATGCGCTTCCACAATAGATATCGCAGTTCCCGACTTGTAATGGTGAAAAACACTGCATCGCACTTAGTGTCATTGTTTGATGCGGTTTTACGACGGTTCATATCTTAACCTAACCTAACGTTCGCACTTGTATTTAAAAACGCTCTATTACACTGTTTCGTTCATAATTACGATATTTACATGACCTCACAGTTTTTCACCAACTTACTACAGTACAGAACGCTGTATCTCGCTAAATGATATCGTTCTTTAATGTTTCACGATACTTGCATGCGCTTTAACGAGAATATCACAATAAAGCAGTTTCGCACTTGTAACGGCACAAGACGCAGTATCTGGCTAGTTCATGCCATTTTGTGTGCTTTCACAACATTTCACCTACCGCAGTTTCGTACTCGCAATAAAACAACACTATCTCGTTAGATGACATCGTTTTTGGTGGTTTCACGATGCTACCTAGCTCAAACTAACCTAACCTTCGCACTTCTGTCGTTAGAAAACGTTTTACTCACTACTTTACAATGTTTTCTACAACATTACGACGGTTTCTTGCGCTTTCACATTAGATATCGCAGTTCCCGGCTCGTAATGGTGAAAAACACTGCATCTCACTAAGTGACATTGTTTTATGCGGTTTTACGACGGTTCATATCTTGACCTAACCTAACCTAACCTAACCTTACCTAACCTAACCTAACCTAACCTAACCCAACCCCACTCAACCAAACCCAACTCAATCTAACCTAACCTAACCTAACCCAACCCAACCCAACCCAACCCAACCCAACCTAACCTAACCTAACCTAACCTAACCCAACCCAACCCAACCTAACCTAACCTAAACTAACCTAACTCAACCTAACCCAACCTAACCTAACCTAACCTAACCAAACCTAACCTAACATAACCTAACCTAACCTAACCTAACCTTACATAACCTAACCTAACCTAACCTAACGTAACCTAACCTAATCTAACCCAACATAACCTAACCCAACCCAACCTAACCTAACCTAACCTAACCAAACCTCTCCTAACCTAACCTAACGTAACCTAACCTAACCTAACCCAACCTAACCCAACCTAACCCAACCACACCCAACCACACCCAACCCAACCCAACCACACCCAACCTAACCTAACCTAACCTAACCTTACCTAACCTAACCTAACCTATCCTTACCTAACCTAACCTAACCTAACGTAACCTAACCTTACCTAACCTAACGTAACCTAACCTAACCTAACCTAACGTAACCTAACCTAACCTAACCTAACCCAACCTAACCTAGTCTAACCCAACCCAACCCAACCTAACCTAACCTAACCCTAACCTAACCTAACCAAACCTTACCTAACCTAACCTAACCTAACCTAACTTAACCTAACGACGGTTGCAAGCGCTTTCACAATAGATATCGCAGTTCCCGACTTGTAATGGTGAAAAACACTGCATCTCACTAAGTGACATTGTTTAATGCGGTTTTACGACGGTTCATATCTTAACCTAACCTAACACTCGCACTTGTATCTAAAAACGCTCTATTACACTGTTTCGTTCACAATTACGATATTTGCATAACCTCACAGTTTTTCACCAACTTATTGCAGTACAGAACGCTGTATCTCGCTTAATGACATCGTTCTTTAAGGTTTCACGATTCTTGCATGCGCTTTAACGAGAATATCACAACATAGCAGTTTCGCACTTGTAACGGTACAACACGCAGTATCTGGCTTGTTCATGCCGTTTTGTGTGCTTTCACAACATTTCACCTATTGCAGTTTCGTACTCGCAATAAAACAACACTATCTCATTAGATGACGTCCTGTTTGGTGGTTTCACGACGCTACCTAGCTTAAACTAACATAACAACCTAATATAACCTTCGCACTTCTATCGTTAGAAAACGTTTTACTCGCTACATTACAATGCTCTCTACAACATTACGACAGTTTCATGCGCTTCCACAATAGATATCGCAGTTCCCGACTTGTAATGGTGAAAAACACTGCATCTCACTTAGTGTCATTGTTTGATGCGGTTTTACGACGGTTCATATCTTAACCTAACCTAACATTCGCACTTGTATCCAAAAATGCTCTATTACACTGTTTTGTTCACAATTACGATATTTGCATAACCTCACAGTTTTTCACCAACTTATTGCAGTACAGAACGCTGTATCTCGCTAAATGTCATCAGTCTTTAAGGTTTCACGATGCTTGCATGCGCTTTAACGAGAATATCACAACTAAGCAGTTTCGCACTTGTAACGGTACAACACGCAGTATCTGGCTTGTTCATGCCGTTTTGTGTGCTTTCACAACATTCACCTATTACAGTTTCGTACATGCAATAAAACAACACTATCTCGTTAGATGACGTCCTTTTTGGTGGTTTCACGACGCTACCTAGCTTAAACGAACATGACTCCACCTAATATAACCTTCGCACTTCTATCGTTAGAAAACGTTTTACTCGCTACTTTACAATGCTCTCTACATCACTACGGCAGTTTCATGCGCTTTCACAATAGATATCGCAGTTCCCGACTTGTAATGGTGAAAAACACTGCATCTCACTTAGTGTCATTGTTTGATGCGGTTTTACGACGGTTCATATCTTAACCTAACCTAACGTTCGCACTTGTATTTAAAAACGCTCTATTACACTGTTTCGTTCATAATTACGATATTTACATGACCTCACAGTTTTTCACCAACTTACTACAGTACAGAACGCTGTATCTCGCTAAATGATATCGTTCTTTAATGTTTCACGATACTTGCATGCGCTTTAACGAGAATATCACAATAAAGCAGTTTCGCACTTTTAACGGCACAAGACGCAGTATCTGGCTAGTTCATGCCATTTTGTGTGCTTTCACAACATTTCACCTACCGCAGTTTCGTACTCGCAATAAAACAACACTATCTCGTTAGATGACATCGTTTTTGGTGGTTTCACGATGCTACCTAGCTCAAACTAACCTAACCTTCGCACTTCTGTCGTTAGAAAACGTTTTACTCACTACTTTACAATGTTTTCTACAACATTACGACGGTTTCATGCGCTTTCACATTAGATATCGCAGTTCCCGACTCGTAATGGTGAAAAACACTGCATCTCACTAAGTGACATTGTTTTATGCGGTTTTACGACGGTTCATATCTTGACCTAACCTAACCTAACCTAACCTTATCTAACCTAACCTAACCTAACCCAACCCCACTCAACCAAACCCAACTCAATCTAACCTAACCTAATCTAACCCAACCCAACCCAACCCAACCCAACCTAACCTAACCTAACCTAACCTAACCCAACCCAACCCAACCTAACCTAACCTAAACTAACCTAACTCAACCTAACCCAACCTAACCTAACCTAACCTAACCAAACCTAACCTAACATAACCTAACCTAACCTAACCTAACCTTACCTAACCTAACCTAACCTAACGTAACCTAACCTAACCTAACCGAACGTAACCTAACCTAATCTAACCCAACATAACCTAACCCAACCCAACCTAACCTAACCTAACCTAACCAAACCTCTCCTAACCTAACCTAACGTAACCTAACCTAACCTAACCCAACCCAACCTAACCCAACCACACCCAACCACACCCAACCCAACCCAACCACACCCAACCTAACCTAACCTAACCTAACCTTACCTAACCTAACCTAACCTATCCTTACCTAACCTAACCTAACCTAACGTACCCTAACCTTACCTAACCTAACCTACCGTAACCTAACCTAACCTAACCTAACGTAACCTAACCTAACCTAACCTAACCCAACCTAACCTAGTCTAACCCAACCCAACCCAACCTAACCTAACCTAACCCTAACCTAACCTAACCAAACCTTACCTAACCTAACCTAACCTAACGTAAGCTAACCAAACCTAACCTAACCTAACTTAACCTAACGACGGTTGCAAGCGCTTTCACAATAGATATCGCAGTTCCCGACTTGTAATGGTGAAAAACACTGCATCTCACTAAGTGACATTGTTTAATGCGGTTTTACGACGGTTCATATCTTAACCTAACCTAACACTCGCACTTGTATCTAAAAACGCTCTATTACACTGTTTCGTTCACAATTACGATATTTGCATAACCTCACAGTTTTTCACCAACTTATTGCAGTACAGAACGCTGTATTTCGCTAAATGACATCGTTCTTTAAGGTTTCACGATGCTTGCATGCGCTTTAACGAGAATATCACAACTAAGCAGTTTCGCACTTGTAACGGTACAACACGCAGTATCTGGCTTGTTCATGCCGTTTTGTGTGCTTTCACAACATTCACCTATTACAGTTTCGTACATGCAATAAAACAACACTATCTCGTTAGATGACGTCCTTTTTGGTGGTTTCACTACGCTACCTAGCTTAAACTAACATAACTCAACCTAATATAACCTTCGCACTTCTATCGTTAGAAAACGTTTTACTCGCTACTTTACAATGCTCTCTACAACACTACGACAGTTTCATGCGCTTTCACAATAGATATCGCAGTTCCCGACTTGTAATGGTGAAAAACACTGCATCTCACTTAGTGACATTGTTTAATGCGGTTTTACGACGGTTCATATCTTAACCTAACGCAACGTTCGCACTTGTATCTAAAAACGCTCTATTACACTGTTTCGTTCACATTTAAGATATTTGCATGACCTCACAGTTTTTCACCAACCTATTACAGTACAGAACGCTGTATCTCGCTAAATGACATCGTTCTTTAAGGTTTCACGATGCTTGCATGCGCTTTAACGAGAATATGACAACATAGCAGTTTCGCACTTGTAACGGTACAACACGCAGTATTTGGCTTGTTCATGCCGTTTTGTGTGCTTTCACAACATTCCACCTATCGCAGTTTCGTACTCGCAATAAAACAACACTATCTCGTTAGATGACGTCGTTTTTGGTGGTTTCACGACGCTACCTAGCTTAAACTAACATAACTCAACCTAACATAACCTTCGCACTTCTATCGTTAGAAAACGTTTTACTCGCTACTTTACATTGCTTTCTACAACATTACGACGGTTTCAAGCGCTTTCACATTAGATATCGCAGTTCCCGACTTGTAATGGTGAAAAACACTGCATCTCACTAAGTGACATTGTTTAATGCGGTTTTACAACAGTTCATATCTTAACCTAACCTAACCTAACCAAACCTAACCTAGTCTTACCTAACCTAACCTAACCTAACCCAACCCAACCACACCCAACCCAACCTAACCTAACCTAACCTAACCTAGCCTAACCCAACCCAACCCAACGTAACCTAACCTAACCTAACCTAATCTAACCTATCCTAACCTAACCTAACCTAACGTAACCTAACCTAACCTAACCTAACGTAACCTAACCTAACCTAACCTAACCCAACATAACCCAACCCAGCCCAACCTAACCTAACCTAACCAAACCTAACCTAACCTAACCTAACGTATCCTAACCTAACCTAACCTAACGTAACCTAACCTAACCTACCCCAATCTAACCCAACCCAACCCAACCCAACCACACCCAACCCAACCTAACCTAACCTAACCTAACCTTACCTAACTTAACCTAACCTAACGTAACGTAACCTAACCTATTCTAACCTAACCTACTGTAACCTAACCTTACCTAACCTAACCTAACCTAACCTAGCCTAACCCAACCCAACCCAACCTAACCTAACCTAACCTAACCTAACCTAATCTAACCTAAACTAACCTAACCTAACCTAACCTAACGTAACCTAACCTAACCTAACCTCACCCAACATAACCCAACCCAACCCAACCTAACCTAACCTAACCAAACCTAACCTAACCTAACCTAACGTATCCTAACCTAACCTAACCTAACGTAACCTAACCTAACCTACCCCAACCTAACCCAACCCAACCCAACCCAACCACACCCAACCCAACCTAACCTAACCTAACCTAACCTTACCTAACCTAACCTAACCTAACGTAACGTAACCTAACCTAACCTAACCTACTGTAACCTAACCTTACCTAACCTAACGTAACCTAACCTAACCTAACCCAACCTAACCTAACCTAACCTAATCTAACCTAACCTAACCTAACCAAACCTAACCTAACCTAACCTAACCTAACCTAACCTAACGTAACATAACCTAACCTAACCTAACCTAACCTAACCTAACGACGGTTGCAAGCGCTTTCACAATAGATATCGCAGTTCCCGACTTGTAATGGTGAAAAACACTGCATCTCACTAAGTGACATTGTTTAATGCGGTTTTACGACGGTTCATATCTCAACCTAACCTAACATTCGCACTTGTATCTAAAAACGCTCTATTACACTGTTTCGTTCACAATTACGATATTTGCATAACCTCACAGTTTTTCACCAACTTATTGCAGTACAGAACGCTGTATCTCGCTAAATGACATCGTTCTTTAAGGTTTCACGATTCTTGCATGCGCTTTAACGAGAATATCACAACATAGCAGTTTCGCACTTGTAGCGGTACAACACGCAGTATCTGGCTTGTTCATGCCGTTTTGTGTGCTTTCACAACATTTCACCTATTGCAGTTTCGTACTCGCAATAAAACAACACTATCTCGTTAGATGACGTCGTTTTTGGTGGTTTCACGACGCTACCTAGCTTAAACTAACATAACTCAACCTAACATAACCTTCGGACTTCTATCGTTAGAAAACGTTTTACTCGCTACTTTACAATGCTCTCTACAACATTGCGACAGTTTCATGCGCTTCCACAATAGATATCGCAGTTCCCGACTCCTAATGGTGAAAAACACTGCATCGCACTTAGTGTCATTGTTTGATGCGGTTTTACGACGGTTCATATCTTAACCTAACCTAACGTTCGCACTTGTATTTAAAAACGCTCTATTACACTGTTTCGTTCATAATTACAATATTTACATGACCTCACAGTTTTTCACCAACTTACTACAGTACAGAACGCTGTATCTCGCTAAATGATATCGTTCTTTAAAGTTTCACGATACTTGCATGCGCTTTAACGAGAATATCACAATAAAGCAGTTTCGCACTTGTAACGGCACAAGACGCAGTATCTGGCTAGTTCATGCCATTTTGTGTGCTTTCACAACATTTCACCTACCGCAGTTTCGTACTCGCAATAAAACAACACTATCTCGTTAGATGACATCGTTTTTGGTGGTTTCACGATGCTACCTAGCTCAAACTAACCTAACCTAACCTAACCTTCGCACTTCTGTCGTTAGAAAACGTTTTACTCACTACTTTACAATGTTTTCTACAACATTACGACGGTTTCATGCGCTTTCACATTAGATATCGCAGTTCCCGACTCGTAATGGTGAAAAACACTGCATCTCACTAAGTGACATTGTTTTATGCGGTTTTACGACGGTTCATATCTTGACCTAACCTAACCTAACCTAACCTTACCTAACCTAACCTAACCTAACCTAACCCAACCCAACTCAACCAAACCCAACTCAATCTAACCTAACCTAACCTAACCCAACCCAACCCAACCCAACCCAACCCAACCCAACCCAACCTAACCTAACCTAACCTAACCTAACCCAACCCAACCCAACCTAACCTAACCTAAACTAACCTAACTCAACCTAACCCAACCTAACCTAACCTAACCTAACCAAACCTAACCTAACATAACCTAACCTAACCTAACCTAACCTTACCTAACCTAACCTAACCTAACGTAACCTAACCTAACCTAACCTAACGTAACCTAACCTAATCTAACCCAACATAACCTAACCCAACCCAACCTAACCTAACCTAACCTAACCAAACCTCTCCTAACCTAACCTAACGTAACCTAACCTAACCTAACCCAACCTAACCCAACCTAACCCAACCTAACCCAACCACACCCAACCACACCCAACCCAACCCAACCACACCCAACCTAACCTAACCTAACCTAACCTTACCTAACCTAACCTAACCTATCCTTACCTAACCTAACCTAACCTAACGTAAGCTAACCTTACCTAACCTAACCTACCGTAACCTAACCTAACCTAACCTAACGTAACCTAACCTAACCTAACCTAACCCAACCTAACCTAGTCTAACCCAACCCAACCCAACCTAACCTAACCTAACCCTAACCTAACCTAACCAAACCTTACCTAACCTAACCTAACCTAACGTAAGCTAACCTAACCTAACCTAACTTAACCTAACGATGGTTGCAAGCGCTTTCACAATAGATATCGCAGTTCCCGACTTGTAATGGTGAAAAACACTGCATCTCACTAAGTGACATTGTTTAATGCGGTTTTACGACGGTTCATATCTTAACCTAACCTAACATTCGCACTTGTATCTAAAAACGCTCTATTACACTGTTTCGTTCACAATTACGATATTTGCATAACCTCACAGTTTTTCACCAACTTATTGCAGTACAGAACGCTGTATCTCGCTAAATGACATCGTTCTTTAAGGTTTCACGATGCTTGCATGCGCTTTAACGAGAATATCACAACTAAGCAGTTTCGCACTTGTAACGGTACAACACGCAGTATCTGGCTTGTTCATGCCGTTTTGTGTGCTTTCACAACATTCACCTATTACAGTTTCGTACATGCAATAAAACAACACTATCTCGTTAGATGACGTCCTTTTTGGTGGTTTCACTACGCTACCTAGCTTAAACTAACATAACTCAACCTAATATAACCTTCGCACTTCTATCGTTAGAAAACGTTTTACTCGCTACTTTACAATGCTCTCTACAACACTACGACAGTTTCATGCGCTTTCACAATAGATATCGCAGTTCCCGACTTGTAATGGTGAAAAACACTGCATCTCACTTAGTGACATTGTTTAATGCGGTTTTACGACGGTTCATATCTTAACCTAACGTAACGTTCGCACTTGTATCTGAAAACGCTCTATTACACTGTTTCGTTCACATTTAAGATATTTGCATGACCTCACAGTTTTTCACCAACCTATTACAGTACAGAACGCTGTATCTCGCTAAATTACATCGTTCTTTAAGGTTTCACGATGCTTGCATGCGCTTTAACGAGAATATGACAACATAGCAGTTTCGCACTTGTAACGGTACAACACGCAGTATTTGGCTTGTTCATGCCGTTTTGTGTGCTTTCACAACATTCCACCTATCGCAGTTTCGTACTCGCAATAAAACAACACTATCTCGTTAGATGACGTCGTTTTTGGTGGTTTCACGACGCTACCTAGCTTAAACTAACATAACTCAACCTAACATAACCTTCGCACTTCTATCGTTAGAAAACGTTTTACTCGCTACTTTACATTGCTTTCTACAACATTACGACGGTTTCAAGCGCTTTCACATTAGATATCGCAGTTCCCGACTTGTAATGGTGAAAAACACTGCATCTCACTAAGTGACATTGTTTAATGCGGTTATACAACGGTTCATATCTTAACCTAACCTAACCTAACCAAACCTAACCTAATCTTACCTAACCTAACCTAACCTAACCCAACCCAACCACACCCAACCCAACCTAACCTAACCTAACCTAGCCTAAACCAACCCAACCCAACGTAACCTAACCTAACCTAACCTAATCTAACCTATCCTAACCTAACCTAACCTAACGTACCCTAACCTAACCTAACCTAACGTAACCTAACCTAACCTAACCTAACCCAACATAACCTAACCCAACCCAACCTAACCTAACCTAACCAAACCTAACCTAACCTAACCTAACGTATCCTAACCTAACCTAACCTAACGTAACCTAACCTAACCTACCCCAACCTAACCCAACCCAACCCAACCCAACCACACCCAACCCAACCTAACCTAACCTAACCTAACCTTACCTAACTTAACCTAACCTAACGTAACGTAACCTAACCTAACCTAACCTAACCTACTGTAACCTGACCTTACCTAACCTAACGTAACCTAACCTAACCTAACCCAACCTAACCTAACCTAACCTAATCTAACCTAACCTAACCTAACCTAACCAAACCTAACCTAACCTAACCTAACATAACCTAACCTAACGTAACCTAACCTAACCTAACCTAACCTAACCTAACGACGGTTGCAAGCGCTTTCACAATAGATATCGCAGTTCCCGACTTGTAATGGTGAGAAACACTGCATCTCACTAAGTGACATTGTTTAATGCGGTTTTACGACGGTTCATTACTTAACCTAACCTAACATTCGCATTTGTATCTAAAAACGCTCTATTACACTGTTTCGTTCACAATTACGATATTTGCATAACCTCACAGTTTTTCACCAACTTATTGCAGTACAGAACGCTGTATCTCGCTAAATGACATCGTTCTTTAAGGTTTCACGATTCTTGCATGCGCTTTAACGAGAATATCACAACATAGCAGTTTCGCACTTGTAACGGTACAACACGCAGTATCTGGCTTGTTCATGCCGTTTTGTGTGCTTTCACAACATTCACTTATTACAGTTTCGTACATGCAATAAAACAACACTATCTCGTTAGATGACGTCCTTTTTGGTGGTTTCACGACGCTACCTAGCTTAAACGAACATGACTCCACCTAATATAACCTTCGCACTTCTATCGTTAGAAAACGTTTTACTCGCTACTTTACAATGCTCTCTACAACACTACGACAGTTTCATGCGCTTTCACAATAGATATCGCAGTTCCCGACTTGTAATGGTGAAAAACACTGCATCTCACTTAGTGTCATTGTTTGATGCGGTTTTACGACGGTTCATATCTTAACCTAACCTAACGTTCGCACTTGTAATTAAAAACGCTCTATTACACTGTTTCGTTCATAATTACGATATTTACATGACCTCACAGTTTTTCACCAACTTACTACAGTACAGAACGCTGTATCTCGCTAAATGATATCGTTCTTTAATGTTTCACGATACTTGCATGCGCTTTAACGAGAATATCACAATAAAGCAGTTTCGCACTTGTAACGGCACAAGACGCAGTATCTGGCTAGTTCATGCCATTTTGTGTGCTTTCACAACATTTCACCTACCGCAGTTTCGTACTCGCAATAAAACAACACTATCTCGTTAGATGACATCGTTTTTGGTGGTTTCACGATGCTACCTAGCTCAAACTAACCTAACCTTCGCACTTCTGTCGTTAGAAAACGTTTTACTCACTACTTTACAATGTTTTCTACAACATTACGACGGTTTCATGCGCTTTCACATTAGATATCGCAGTTCCCGACTCGTAATGGTGAAAAACACTGCATCTCACTAAGTGACATTGTTTTATGCGGTTTTACGACGGTTCATATCTTGACCTAACCTAACCTAACCTAACCTTACCTAACCTAACCTAACCTAACCTAACCCAACCCAACTCAACCAAACCCAACTCAATCTAACCTAACCTAACCTAACCCAACCCAACCCAACCCAACCCAACCCAACCCAACCTAACCTAACCTAACCTAACCTAACCCAACCCAACCCAACCTAACCTAACCTAAACTAACCTAACTCAACCTAACCAAACCTAACCTAACATAACCTAACCTAACCTAACCTAACCTTACCTAACCTAACCTAACCTAACGTAACCTAACCTAACCTAACCTAACGTAACCTAACCTAATCTAACCCAACATAACCTAACCCAACCCAACCTAACCTAACCTAACCTAACCAAACCTCTCCTAACCTAACCTAACGTAACCTAACCTAACCTAACCCAACCTAACCCAACCTAACCCAACCTAACCCAACCACACCCAACCACACCCAACCCAACCCAACCACACCCAACCTAACCTAACCTAACCTAACCTTACCTAACCTAACCTAACCTATCCTTACCTAACCTAACCTAACCTAACCTAACGTAAGCTAACCTTACCTAACCTAACCTACCGTAACCTAACCTAACCTAACCTAACCTAACGTAACCTAACCTAACCTAACCTAACCCAACCTAACCTAGTCTAACCCAACCCAACCCAACCTAACCTAACCTAACCCTAACCTAACCTAACCAAACCTTACCTAACCTAACCTAACCTAACGTAAGCTAACCTAACCTAACCTAACTTAACCTAACGATGGTTGCAAGCGCTTTCACAATAGATATCGCAGTTCCCGACTTGTAATGGTGAAAAACACTGCATCTCACTAAGTGACATTGTTTAATGCGGTTTTACGACGGTTCATATCTTAACCTAACCTAACATTCGCACTTGTATCTAAAAACGCTCTATTACACTGTTTCGTTCACAATTACGATATTTGCATAACCTCACAGTTTTTCACCAACTTATTGCAGGACAGAACGCTGTATCTCGCTAAATTACATCGTTCTTTAAGGTTTCACGATGCTTGCATGCGCTTTAACGAGAATATGACAACATAGCAGTTTCGCACTTGTAACGGTACAACACGCAGTATTTGGCTTGTTCATGCCGTTTTGTGTGCTTTCACAACATTCCACCTATCGCAGTTTCGTACTCGCAATAAAACAACACTATCTCGTTAGATGACGTCGTTTTTGGTGGTTTCACGACGCTACCTAGCTTAAACTAACATAACTCAACCTAATATAACCTTCGCACTTCTATCGTTAGAAAACGTTTTACTCGCTACTTTACAATGCTCTCTACAACACTACGACAGTTTCATGCGCTTTCACAATAGATATCGCAGTTCCCGACTTGTAATGGTGAAAAACACTGCATCTCACTTAGTGACATTGTTTAATGCGGTTTTACGACGGTTCATATCTTAACCTAACGTAACGTTCGCACTTGTATCTAAAAACGCTCTATTACACTGTTTCGTTCACATTTAAGATATTTGCATGACCTCACAGTTTTTCACCAACCTATTACAGTACAGAACGCTGTATCTCGCTAAATTACATCGTTCTTTAAGGTTTCACGATGCTTGCATGCGCTTTAACGAGAATATGACAACATAGCAGTTTCGCACTTGTAACGGTACAACACGCAGTATTTGGCTTGTTCATGCCGTTTTGTGTGCTTTCACAACATTCCACCTATCGCAGTTTCGTACTCGCAATAAAACAACACTATCTCGTTAGATGACGTCGTTTTTGGTGGTTTCACGACGCTACCTAGCTTAAACTAACATAACTCAACCTAACATAACCTTCGCACTTCTATCGTTAGAAAACGTTTTACTCGCTACTTTACATTGCTTTCTACAACATTACGACGGTTTCAAGCGCTTTCACATTAGATATCGCAGTTCCCGACTTGTAATGGTGAAAAACACTGCATCTCACTAAGTGACATTGTTTAATGCGGTTCTACAACGGTTCATATCTTAACCTAACCTAACCTAACCAAACCTAACCTAATCTTACCTAACCTAACCTAACCTAACCCAACCCAACCTAACCTAACCTAACCTAGCCTAACCCAACCCAACCCAACGTAACCTAACCTAACCTAACCTAATCTAACCTATCCTAACCTAACCTAACCTAACGTACCCTAACCTAACCTAACCTAACGTAACCTAACCTAACCTAACCTAACCCAACATAACCCAACCCAACCCAACCTAACCTAACCTAACCAAACCTAACCTAACCTAACCTAACGTATCCTAACCTAACCTAACCTAACGTAACCTAACCTAACCTACCCCAACCTAACCCAACCCAACCCAACCACACCCAACCCAACCTAACCTAACCTAACCTAACCTTACCTAACTTAACCTAACCTAACGTAACGTAACCTAACCTAACCTAACCTACTGTAACCTGACCTTACCTAACCTAACGTAACCTAACCTAACCTAACCCAACCTAACCTAACCTAACCTAATCTAACCTAACCTAACCTAACCAAACCTAACCTAACCTAACCTAACATAACCTAACCTAACGTAACCTAACCTAACCTAACCTAACCTAACCTAACGACGGTTGCAAGCGCTTTCACAATAGATATCGCAGTTCCCGACTTGTAATGGTGAGAAACACTGCATCTCACTAAGTGACATTGTTTAATGCGGTTTTACGACGGTTCATTACTTAACCTAACCTAACATTCGCATTTGTATCTAAAAACGCTCTATTACACTGTTTCGTTCACAATTACGATATTTGCATAACCTCACAGTTTTTCACCAACTTATTGCAGTACAGAACGCTGTATCTCGCTAAATGACATCGTTCTTTAAGGTTTCACGATTCTTGCATGCGCTTTAACGAGAATATCACAACATAGCAGTTTCGCACTTGTAACGGTACAACACGCAGTATCTGGCTTGTTCATGCCGTTTTGTGTGCTTTCACAACATTCACTTATTACAGTTTCGTACATGCAATAAAACAACACTATCTCGTTAGATGACGTCCTTTTTGGTGGTTTCACGACGCTACCTAGCTTAAACGAACATGACTCCACCTAATATAACCTTCGCACTTCTATCGTTAGAAAACGTTTTACTCGCTACTTTACAATGCTCTCTACAACACTACGACAGTTTCATGCGCTTTCACAATAGATATCGCAGTTCCCGACTTGTAATGGTGAAAAACACTGCATCTCACTTAGTGTCATTGTTTGATGCGGTTTTACGACGGTTCATATCTTAACCTAACCTAACGTTCGCACTTGTAATTAAAAACGCTCTATTACACTGTTTCGTTCATAATTACGATATTTACATGACCTCACAGTTTTTCACCAACTTACTACAGTACAGAACGCTGTATCTCGCTAAATGATATCGTTCTTTAATGTTTCACGATACTTGCATGCGCTTTAACGAGAATATCACAATAAAGCAGTTTCGCACTTGTAACGGCACAAGACGCAGTATCTGGCTAGTTCATGCCATTTTGTGTGCTTTCACAACATTTCACCTACCGCAGTTTCGTACTCGCAATAAAACAACACTATCTCGTTAGATGACATCGTTTTTGGTGGTTTCACGATGCTACCTAGCTCAAACTAACCTAACCTTCGCACTTCTGTCGTTAGAAAACGTTTTACTCACTACTTTACAATGTTTTCTACAACATTACGACGGTTTCATGCGCTTTCACATTAGATATCGCAGTTCCCGACTCGTAATGGTGAAAAACACTGCATCTCACTAAGTGACATTGTTTTATGCGGTTTTACGACGGTTCATATCTTGACCTAACCTAACCTAACCTAACCTTACCTAACCTAACCTAACCTAACCTAACCCAACCCAACTCAACCAAACCCAACTCAATCTAACCTAACCTAACCTAACCCAACCCAACCCAACCCAACCCAACCCAACCCAACCTAACCTAACCTAACCTAACCTAACCCAACCCAACCCAACCTAACCTAACCTAAACTAACCTAACTCAACCTAACCCAACCTAACCTAACCTAACCTAACCAAACCTAACCTAACATAACCTAACCTAACCTAACCTAACCTTACCTAACCTAACCTAACCTAACGTAACCTAACCTAACCTAACCTAACGTAACCTAACCTAATCTAACCCAACATAACCTAACCCAACCCAACCTAACCTAACCTAACCTAACCAAACCTCTCCTAACCTAACCTAACGTAACCTAACCTAACCTAACCCAACCTAACCCAACCTAACCCAACCACACCCAACCACACCCAACACAACCCAACCACACCCAACCTAACCTAACCTAACCTTACCTAACCTAACCTAACCTATCCTTACCTAACCTAACCTAACCTAACGTAACCTAACCTTACCTTACCTAACCTACCGTAACCTAACCTAACCTAACCTAACCTAACGTAACCTAACCTAACCTAACCTAACCCAACCTAACCTAGTCTAACCCAACCCAACCCAACCTAACCTAACCCTAACCTAACCTAACCAAACCTTACCTAACCTAACCTAACCTAACGTAAGCTAACCTAACCTAACCTAACCTAACTTAACCTAACGACGGTTGCAAGCGCTTTCACAATAGATATCGCAGTTCCCGACTTGTAATGGTGAAAATTACTGCATCTCACTAAGTGAGATTGTTTAATGCGGTTTTACGACGGTTCATATCTTAACCTAACCTAACATTCGCACTTGTATCTAAAAACGCTCTATTACACTGTTTCGTTCACAATTACGATATTTGCATAACCTCACAGTTTTTCACCAACTTATTGCAGTACAGAACGCTGTATCTCGCTAAATGACATCGTTATTTAAGGTTTCACGATGCTTGCATGCGCTTTAACGAGAATATCACAACTAAGCAGTTTCGCACTTGTAACAGTACAACACGCAGTATCTGGCTTGTTCATGCCGTTTTGTGTGCTTTCACAACATTCACCTATTACAGTTTCGTACATGCAATAAAACAACACTATCTCGTTAGATGACGTCGTTTTTGGTGGTTTCACGACGCTACCTAGCTTAAACTAACATAACTCAACCTAATATAACCTTCGCACTTCTATCGTTAGAAAACGTTTTACTCGCTACTTTACAATGCTCTCTACAACACTACGACAGTTTCATGCGCTTTCACAATAGATATCGCAGTTCCCGACTTGTAATGGTGAAAAACACTGCATCTCACTTAGTGACATTGTTTAATGCGGTTTTACGACGGTTCATATCTTAACCTAACGTAACGTTCGCACTTGTATCTAAAAACGCTCTATTACACTGTTTCGTTCACATTTAAGATATTTGCATGACCTCACAGTTTTTCACCAACCTATTACAGTACAGAACGCTGTATCTCGCTAAATTACATCGTTCTTTAAGGTTTCACGATGCTTGCATGCGCTTTAACGAGAATATGACAACATAGCAGTTTCGCACTTGTAACGGTACAACACGCAGTATTTGGCTTGTTCATGCCGTTTTGTGTGCTTTCACAACATTCCACCTATCGCAGTTTCGTACTCGCAATAAAACAACACTATCTCGTTAGATGACGTCGTTTTTGGTGGTTTCACGACGCTACCTAGCTTAAACTAACATAACTCAACCTAACATAACCTTCGCACTTCTATCGTTAGAAAACGTTTTACTCGCTACTTTACATTGCTTTCTACAACATTACGACGGTTTCAAGCGCTTTCACATTAGATATCGCAGTTCCCGACTTGTAATGGTGAAAAACACTGCATCTCACTAAGTGACATTGTTTAATGCGGTTCTACAACGGTTCATATCTTAACCTAACCTAACCTAACCAAACCTAACCTAATCTTACCTAACCTAACCTAACCTAACCCAACCCAACCTAACCTAACCTAACCTAGCCTAACCCAACCCAACCCAACGTAACCTAACCTAACCTAACCTAATCTAACCTATCCTAACCTAACCTAACCTAACGTACCCTAACCTAACCTAACCTAACGTAACCTAACCTAACCTAACCTAACCCAACATAACCCAACCCAACCCAACCTAACCTAACCTAACCAAACCTAACCTAACCTAACCTAACGTATCCTAACCTAACCTAACCTAACGTAACCTAACCTAACCTACCCCAACCTAACCCAACCCAACCCAACCACACCCAACCCAACCTAACCTAACCTAACCTAACCTTACCTAACTTAACCTAACCTAACGTAACGTAACCTAACCTAACCTAACCTACTGTAACCTGACCTTACCTAACCTAACGTAACCTAACCTAACCTAACCCAACCTAACCTAACCTAACCTAATCTAACCTAACCTAACCTAACCAAACCTAACCTAACCTAACCTAACATAACCTAACCTAACGTAACCTAACCTAACCTAACCTAACCTAACCTAACGACGGTTGCAAGCGCTTTCACAATAGATATCGCAGTTCCCGACTTGTAATGGTGAGAAACACTGCATCTCACTAAGTGACATTGTTTAATGCGGTTTTACGACGGTTCATTACTTAACCTAACCTAACATTCGCATTTGTATCTAAAAACGCTCTATTACACTGTTTCGTTCACAATTACGATATTTGCATAACCTCACAGTTTTTCACCAACTTATTGCAGTACAGAACGCTGTATCTCGCTAAATGACATCGTTCTTTAAGGTTTCACGATTCTTGCATGCGCTTTAACGAGAATATCACAACATAGCAGTTTCGCACTTGTAACGGTACAACACGCAGTATCTGGCTTGTTCATGCCGTTTTGTGTGCTTTCACAACATTCACTTATTACAGTTTCGTACATGCAATAAAACAACACTATCTCGTTAGATGACGTCCTTTTTGGTGGTTTCACGACGCTACCTAGCTTAAACGAACATGACTCCACCTAATATAACCTTCGCACTTCTATCGTTAGAAAACGTTTTACTCGCTACTTTACAATGCTCTCTACAACACTACGACAGTTTCATGCGCTTTCACAATAGATATCGCAGTTCCCGACTTGTAATGGTGAAAAACACTGCATCTCACTTAGTGTCATTGTTTGATGCGGTTTTACGACGGTTCATATCTTAACCTAACCTAACGTTCGCACTTGTAATTAAAAACGCTCTATTACACTGTTTCGTTCATAATTACGATATTTACATGACCTCACAGTTTTTCACCAACTTACTACAGTACAGAACGCTGTATCTCGCTAAATGATATCGTTCTTTAATGTTTCACGATACTTGCATGCGCTTTAACGAGAATATCACAATAAAGCAGTTTCGCACTTGTAACGGCACAAGACGCAGTATCTGGCTAGTTCATGCCATTTTGTGTGCTTTCACAACATTTCACCTACCGCAGTTTCGTACTCGCAATAAAACAACACTATCTCGTTAGATGACATCGTTTTTGGTGGTTTCACGATGCTACCTAGCTCAAACTAACCTAACCTTCGCACTTCTGTCGTTAGAAAACGTTTTACTCACTACTTTACAATGTTTTCTACAACATTACGACGGTTTCATGCGCTTTCACATTAGATATCGCAGTTCCCGACTCGTAATGGTGAAAAACACTGCATCTCACTAAGTGACATTGTTTTATGCGGTTTTACGACGGTTCATATCTTGACCTAACCTAACCTAACCTAACCTTACCTAACCTAACCTAACCTAACCTAACCCAACCCAACTCAACCAAACCCAACTCAATCTAACCTAACCTAACCTAACCCAACCCAACCCAACCCAACCCAACCCAACCCAACCTAACCTAACCTAACCTAACCTAACCTAACCCAACCCAACCTAACCTAACCTAAACTAACCTAACTCAACCTAACCCAACCTAACCTAACCTAACCTAACCAAACCTAACCTAACATAACCTAACCTAACCTAACCTAACCTTACCTAACCTAACCTAACCTAACGTAACCTAACCTAACCTAACCTAACGTAACCTAACCTAATCTAACCCAACATAACCTAACCCAACCCAACCTAACCTAACCTAACCTAACCAAACCTCTCCTAACCTAACCTAACGTAACCTAACCTAACCTAACCCAACCTAACCCAACCTAACCCAACCACACCCAACCACACCCAACACAACCCAACCACACCCAACCTAACCTAACCTAACCTTACCTAACCTAACCTAACCTATCCTTACCTAACCTAACCTAACCTAACGTAACCTAACCTTACCTTACCTAACCTACCGTAACCTAACCTAACCTAACCTAACCTAACGTAACCTAACCTAACCTAACCTAACCCAACCTAACCTAGTCTAACCCAACCCAACCCAACCTAACCTAACCCTAACCTAACCTAACCAAACCTTACCTAACCTAACCTAACCTAACGTAAGCTAACCTAACCTAACCTAACCTAACTTAACCTAACGACGGTTGCAAGCGCTTTCACAATAGATATCGCAGTTCCCGACTTGTAATGGTGAAAATTACTGCATCTCACTAAGTGAGATTGTTTAATGCGGTTTTACGACGGTTCATATCTTAACCTAACCTAACATTCGCACTTGTATCTAAAAACGCTCTATTACACTGTTTCGTTCACAATTACGATATTTGCATAACCTCACAGTTTTTCACCAACTTATTGCAGTACAGAACGCTGTATCTCGCTAAATGACATCGTTATTTAAGGTTTCACGATGCTTGCATGCGCTTTAACGAGAATATCACAACTAAGCAGTTTCGCACTTGTAACAGTACAACACGCAGTATCTGGCTTGTTCATGCCGTTTTGTGTGCTTTCACAACATTCACCTATTACAGTTTCGTACATGCAATAAAACAACACTATCTCGTTAGATGACGTCCTTTTTGGTGGTTTCACTACGCTACCTAGCTTAAACTAACATAACTCAACCTAATATAACCTTCGCACTTCTATCGTTAGAAAACGTTTTACTCGCTACGTTACAATGCTCTCTACAACACTACGACAGTTTCATGCGCTTTCACAATAGATATCGCAGTTCCCGACTTGTAATGGTGAAAAACACTGCATCTCACTTAGTGACATTGTTTAATGCGGTTTTACGACGGTTCATATCTTAACCTAACGTAACGTTCGCACTTGTATCTAAAAACGCTCTATTACACTGTTTCGTTCACATTTAAGATATTTGCATGACCTCACAGTTTTTCACCAACCTATTACAGTACAGAACGCTGTATCTCGCTAAATGACATCGTTCTTTAAGGTTTCACGATGCTTGCATGCGCTTTAACGAGAATATGACAACATAGCAGTTTCGCACTTGTAACGGTACAACACGCAGTATTTGGCTTGTTCATGCCGTTTTGTGTGCTTTCACAACATTCCACCTATCGCAGTTTCGTACTCGCAATAAAACAACACTATCTCGTTAGATGACGTCGTTTTTGGTGGTTTCACGACGCTACCTAGCTTAAACTAACATAACTCAACCTAACATAACCTTCGCACTTCTATCGTTAGAAAACGTTTTACTCGCTACTTTACATTGCTTTCTACAACATTACGACGGTTTCAAGCGCTTTCACATTAGATATTGCAGTTCCCGACTTGTAATGGTGAAAAACACTGCATCTCACTAAGTGACATTGTTTAATGCGGTTTTACAACGGTTCATATCTTAACCTAACCTAACCTAACCAAACCTAACCTAATCTTACCTAACCTAACCTAACCTAACCCAACCCAACCACACCCAACCCAACCTAACCTAACCTAACCTAGCCTAACCCAACCCAACCCAACGTAACCTAACCTAACCTAACCTAATCTAACCTATCCTAACCTAACCTAACGTAACCTAACCTAACCTAACCTAACGTAACCTAACCTAACCTAACCTAACCTAACCCAACATAACCCAACCCAACCCAACCTAACCTAACCTAACCAAACCTAACCTAACCTAACCTAACGTATCCTAACCTAACCTAACGTAACCTAACCTAACCTACCCCAACCTAACCCAACCCAACCCAACCACACCCAACCCAACCTAACCTAACCTAACCTAACCTTACCTAACTTAACCTAACCTAACGTAACGTAACCTAACCTATTCTAACCTAACCTACTGTAACCTAACCTTACCTAACCTAACGTAACCTAACCTAACCTAACCCAACCTAACCTAACCTAACCTAATCTAACCTAACCTAACCTAACCAAACCTAACCTAACCTAACCTAACCTAACCTAACCTAACGACGGTTGAAAGCGCTTTCACAATAGATATCGCAGTTCCCGACTTGTAATGGTGAAAAACACTGCATCTCACTAAGTGACATTGTTTAATGCGGTTTTACGACGGTTCATATCTTAACCTAACCTAACATTCGCATTTGTATCTAAAAACGCTCTATTACACTGTTTCGTTCACAATTACGATATTTGCATAACCTCACAGTTTTTCACCAACTTATTGCAGTACAGAACGCTGTATCTCGCTAAATGACATCGTTCTTTAAGGTTTCACGATGCTTGCATGCGCTTTAACGAGAATATCACAACTAAGCAGTTTCGCACTTGTAACGGTACAACACGCAGTATCTGGCTTGTTCATGCCGTTTTGTGTGCTTTCACAACATTCACCTATTACAGTTTCGTACATGCAATAAAACAACACTATCTCGTTAGATGACGTCCTTTTTGGTGGTTTCATGACGCTACCTAGCTTAAACGAACATGACTCCACCTAAT
Source organism: Rhipicephalus microplus (assembly GCF_043290135.1). Lineage (NCBI taxonomy): Eukaryota > Metazoa > Arthropoda > Arachnida > Ixodida > Ixodidae > Rhipicephalus > Rhipicephalus microplus. The sequence continues at coordinate 234,930,714 of NC_134703.1, forward strand.
ATAACCTTCGCACTTCTATCGTTAGAAAACGTTTTACTCGCTACTTTACAATGCTCTCTACAACACTACGACAGTTTCATGCGCTTTCACAATAGATATCGCAGTTCCCGACTTGTAATGGTGAAAAACACTGCATCTCACTTAGTGACTTTGTTTAATGCGGTTTTACGACGGTTCATATCTTAACCTAACGTAACGTTCGCACTTGTATCTAAAAACGCTCTATTACACTGTTTCGTTCACATTTAAGATATTTGCATGACCTCACAGTTTTTCACCAACTTATTACAGTACAGAACGCTGTATCTCGCTAAATGACATCGTTCTTTAAGGTTTCACGATGCTTGCATGCGCTTTAACGAGAATATGACAACATAGCAGTTTCGCACTTGTAACGGTACAACACGCAGTATTTGGCTTGTTCAGGCCGTTTTGTGTGCTTTCACAACATTCCACCTATCGCAGTTTCGTACTCGCAATAAAACAACACTATATCGTTAGATGACGTCGTTTTTGGTGGTTTCACGACGCTACCTAGCTTAAACTAACATAACTCAACCTAACATAACCTTCGCACTTCTATCGTTAGAAAACGTTTTACTCGCTACTTTACATTGCTTTCTACAACATTACGACGGTTTCAAGCGCTTTCACATTAGATATCGCAGTTCCCGACTTGTAATGGTGAAAAACACTTCATCTCACTAAGTGACATTGTTTAATGCGGTTTTACAACGGTTCATATCTTAACCTAACCTAACCTAACCAAACCTAACCTAATCTTACCTAACCTAACCTAACCTAACCCAACCCAACCACACCCAACCCAACCTAACCTAACCTAACCTAGCCTAACCCAACCCAACCCAACCTAACCTAACCTAACCTAACCTAATCTAACCTAACCTAACCTAACCTAACCTAACGTAACCTAACCTAACCTAACCTAACCTAACGTAACCTAACCTAACCTAACCTAACCCAACCTAACCCAACCCAACCCAACCTAACCTAACCTAATCTAACCTAACCTAACCTAACCAAACCTAACCTAACCTAACCTAACCTAACGTAACGTAACCTAACCTAACCTAACCTAACCTAACGACGGTTGCAAGCGCTTTCACAATAGATATCGCAGTTCCCGACTTGTAATGGTGAAAAACACTGCATCTCACTAAGTGACATTGTTTAATGCGGTTTTACGACGGTTCATATCTTAACCTAAGCTAACATTCACACTTGTATCTAAAAACGCTCTATTACACTGTTTCGTTCACAATTACGATATTTGCATAACCTCACAGTTTTTCACCAACTTATTGCAGTACAGAACGCTGTATCTCGCTAAATGACATCGTTCTTTAAGGTTTCACGATGCTTGCATGCGCTTTAACGAGAATATTACAACATAGCAGTTTCGCACTTGTAACGGTACAACACGCAGTATTTGGCTTGTTCATGCCGTTTTGTGTGCTTTCACAACATTTCACCTATTGCAGTTTCGTACTCGCAATAAAACAACACTATCTCATTAGATGACGTCCTTTTTGGTGGTTTCACGACGCTACCTAGCTTAAACTAACATAACAACCTAATATAACCTTCGCACTTCTATCGTTAGAAAACGTTTTACTCGCTACTTTACAATGCTCTCTACAACATTACGACAGTTTCATTCGCTTCCACAATAGAGATCGCAGTTCCCGACTTGTAATGGTGAAAAACACTGCATCTCACTTAGTGTCATTGTTTGATGCGGTTTTACGACGGTTCATATCTTAACCTAACCTAACATTCGCACTTGTATCTAAAAACGCTCTATTATACTGTTTCGTTCACAATTACGATATTTGCATAACCTCACAGTTTTTCACCAACTTATTGCAGTACAGAACGCTGTATCTCGCTAAATGACATCGTTCTTTAAGGTTTCACGATGCTTGCATGCGCTTTAACGAGAATATCACAACTAAGCAGTTTCGCACTTGTAACGGTACAACACGCAGTATCTGGCTTGTTCATGCCGTTTTGTGTGCTTTCACAACATTCACCTATTACAGTTTCGTACATGCAATAAAACAACACTATCTCGTTAGATGACGTCCTTTTTGGTGGTTTCACGACGCTACCTAGCTTAAACGAACATGACTCCACCTAATATAACCTTCGCACTTCTATCGTTAGAAAACGTTTTACTCGCTACTTTACAATGCTCTCTACAACACTACGACAGTTTCATGCGCTTTCACAATAGATATCGCAGTTCCCGACTTGTAATGGTGAAAAACACTGCATCTCACTTAGTGACTTTGTTTAATGCGGTTTTACGACGGTTCATATCTTAACCTAACGTAACGTTCGCACTTGTATCTAAAAACGCTCTATTACACTGTTTCGTTCACATTTAAGATATTTGCATGACCTCACAGTTTTTCACCAACTTATTACAGTACAGAACGCTGTATCTCGCTAAATGACATCGTTCTTTAAGGTTTCACGATGCTTGCATGCGCTTTAACGAGAATATGACAACATAGCAGTTTCGCACTTGTAACGGTACAACACGCAGTATTTGGCTTGTTCAGGCCGTTTTGTGTGCTTTCACAACATTCCACCTATCGCAGTTTCGTACTCGCAATAAAACAACACTATATCGTTAGATGACGTCGTTTTTGGTGGTTTCACGACGCTACCTAGCTTAAACTAACATAACTCAACCTAACATAACCTTCGCACTTCTATCGTTAGAAAACGTTTTACTCGCTACTTTACATTGCTTTCTACAACATTACGACGGTTTCAAGCGCTTTCACATTAGATATCGCAGTTCCCGACTTGTAATGGTGAAAAACACTTCATCTCACTAAGTGACATTGTTTAATGCGGTTTTACAACGGTTCATATCTTAACCTAACCTAACCTAACCAAACCTAACCTAATCTTACCTAACCTAACCTAACCTAACCCAACCCAACCACACCCAACCCAACCTAACCTAACCTAACCTAGCCTAACCCAACCCAACCCAACCTAACCTAACCTAACCTAACCTAATCTAACCTAACCTAACCTAACCTAACCTAACGTAACCTAACCTAACCTAACCTAACGTAACCTAACCTAACCTAACCTAACCCAACCTAACCCAACCCAACCCAACCTAACCTAACCTAATCTAACCTAACCTAACCTAACCAAGCCTAACCTAACCTAACCTAACCTAACGTAACGTAACCTAACCTAACCTAACCTAACCTAACGACGGTTGCAAGCGCTTTCACAATAGATATCGCAGTTCCCGACTTGTAATGGTGAAAAACACTGCATCTCACTAAGTGACATTGTTTAATGCGGTTTTACGACGGTTCATATCTTAACCTAAGCTAACATTCACACTTGTATCTAAAAACGCTCTATTACACTGTTTCGTTCACAATTACGATATTTGCATAACCTCACAGTTTTTCACCAACTTATTGCAGTACAGAACGCTGTATCTCGCTAAATGACATCGTTCTTTAAGGTTTCACGATGCTTGCATGCGCTTTAACGAGAATATCACAACATAGCAGTTTCGCACTTGTAACAGTACAACACGCAGTATCTGGCTTGTTCATGCCGTTTTGTGTGCTTTCACAACATTTCACCTATTGCAGTTTCGTACTCGCAATAAAACAACACTATCTCGTTAGATGACGTCGTTTTTGATGGTTTCACGACGCTACCTAGCTTAAACTAACATAACTCAACCTAACATAACCTTCGGACTTCTATCGTTAGAAAACGTTTTACTCGCTACTTTACAATGCTCTCTACAACATTACGACAGTTTCATGCGCTTCCACAATAGATATCGCAGTTCCCGACTTGTAATGGTGAAAAACACTGCATCTCACTTAGTGTCATTGTTTGATGCGGTTTTACGACGGTTCATATTTTAACCTAACCTATCGTTCGCACTTGTATCTAAAAACGCTCTATTACACTGTTTCGTTCACAATTACGATATTTACATGACCTCACAGTTTTTCATCAACTTACTACAGTACAGAACGCTGTATCTCGCTAAATGATATCGTTCTTTAAAGTTTCACGATACTTGCATGCGCTTTAACGAGAATATCACAATAAAGCAGTTTCGCACTTGTAACGGCACAAGACGCAGTATCTGGCTAGTTCATGCCATTTTGTGTGCTTTCACAACATTTCACCTACCGCAGTTTCGTACTCGGAATAAAACAACACTATCTCGTTAGATGACATCGTTTTTGGTGGTTTCACGATGCTACCTAGCTCAAACTAACCTAACCTAACCTAACCTTCGCACTTCTGTCGTTAGAAAACGTTTTACTCACTACTTTACAATGTTTTTTACAACATTACGACGGTTTCATGCGCTTTCACATTAGATATCGCAGTTCCCGACTCGTAATGGTGAAAAACACTGCATCTCACTAAGTGACATTGTTTTATGCGGTTTTACGACGGTTCATATCTTGACCTAACCTAACCTAACCTAACCTAACCTTACCTAACCTAACCTAACCTAACCCAACTCAACCAAACCCAACTCAATCTAACCTAACCTAACCTAACCCAACCCAACCCAACCTAACCTAACCTAACCTAACCTAACCCAACCCAACCCAACCTAACCTAACCTAAACTAACCTGACTCAACCTAACCCAACTTAACCTAACCTAACCTAACCAAACCTAACCTAACATAACCTAACCTAACCTAACCTAACCTTACCCAACCTAACCTAACCTAACGTAACCTAACCTAACCTAACCTAACGTAACCTAACCTAATCTAACCCAACATAACCTAACCCAACCCAACCTAACCTAACCTAACCTAACCTAACCTAACCAAACCTCTCCTAACCTAACCTAACGTAACCTAACCTAACCCAACCTAACTCAACCACACCCAACCACACCCAACCCAACCCAACCACACCCAACCCAACCTAACCTAACCTAACCTAACCTTACCTAACCTAACCTAAACTATCCTTACCTAACCTAACCTAACCTAACCTAACGTAACCTAACCTAACCTAACCTACCGTAACCTAACCTAACCTAACCTAACCTAACGTAACCTAACCTAACCTAACCTAACCCAACCTAACCTAGTCTAACCCAACCCAACCCAACCTAACCTAACCTAACCCTAACCTAACCTAACCAAACCTAACCTAACCTAACCTAACGTAACCTACCTTAACCTAACCTAACCTAACTTAACCTAACGACGGTTGCAAGCGCTTTCACAATAGATATCGCAGTTCCCGGCTTGTAATGGTGAAAAACACTGCATCTCATAAGTGACATTGTTTAATGCGGTTTTACGACGGTTCATATCTTAACCTAACCTAACATTCGCACTTGTATCTAAAAACGCTCTATTACACTGTTTCGTTCACAATTACGATATTTGCATAACCTCACAGTTTTTCACCAACTTATTGCAGTACAGAACGCTGTATCTCGCTAAATGACATCGTTCTTTAAGGTTTCACGATGCTTGCATGCGCTTTTACGAGAATATCACAACTAAGCAGTTTCGCACTTGTAACGGTACAACACGCAGTATCTGGCTTGTTCATCCCGTTTTGTGTGCTTTCACAACATTCACCTATTACAGTTTCGTACATGCAATAAAACAACACTATCTCGTTAGATGACGTCCTTTTTGGTGGTTTCACGACGCTACCTAGCTTAAACTAACATAACTCAACCTAATATAACCTTCGCACTTCTATCGTTAGAAAACGTTTTACTCGCTACTTCACAATGCTCTCTACAACACTACGGCAGTTTCATGCGCTTTCACAATAGATATCGCAGTTCCCGACTTTTAATGGTGAAAAACACTGCATCTCACTTAGTGACATTGTTTAATGCAGTTTTACGACGGTTCATATCTTAACCTAACGTAACGTTCGCACTTGTATCTAAAAACGCTCTATTACACTGTTTCGTTCACATTTAAGATATTTGCATGACCTCACAGTTTTTCACCAACTTATTACAGTACAGAACGCTGTATCTCGCTAAACGACATCGTTCTTTAAGGTTTCACGATGCTTGCATGCGCTTTAACGAGAATATGACAACATAGCAGTTTCGCGCTTGTAACGGTACAAAACGCAGTATTTGGCTTGTTCATGCCGTTTTGTGTGCTTTCACAACATTTCACCTATCGCAGTTTCGTACTCGCAATAAAACAACACTATCTCGTTAGATGACGTCGTTTTTGGTGGTTTCACGACGCTACCTAGCTTAAACTAACATAACTCAACCTAACATAACCTTCGCAATTCTATCGTTAGAAAACGTTTTACTCGCTACTTTACATTGCTTTCTACAACATTACGACGGTTTCAAGCGCTTTCACATTAGATATCGCAGTTCCCGACTTGTAATGGTGAAAAACACTGCATCTCACTAAGTGACATTGTTTAATGCGGTTTTACAACGGTTCATATCTTAACCTAACCTAACCTAACCAAACCTAACCTAATCTTACCTAACCTAACCTAACCTAACCCAACCCAACCACACCCAACCCAACCTAACCTAACCTAACCTAGCCTAACCCAACCCAACCCAACCTAACCTAACCTAACCTAACCTAATCTAACTTAACCTAACCTAACCTAACGTAACCTAACCTAACCTAACCTAACCTAACCTAACCCAACATAACCCAACCCAACCCAACCTAACCTAACCTAACCAAACCTAACCTAACCTAACCTAACGTATCCTAACCTAACCTAACCTAACGTAACCTAACCTAACCTACCCCAACCTAACCCAACCCAACCCAACCACACCCAACCCAACCTAACCTAACCTAACCTAACCTTACCTAACCTAACCTAACCTAACCTAACGTAACGTAACCTAACCTAACCTAACCTACTGTAACCTAACCTTACCTAACCTAACGTAACCTAACCTAACCTAACCCAACCTAACTTAACCTAACCTAATCTAACCTAACCTAACCTAACCAAACCTAACCTAACCTAACCTAACCTAACCTAAAGTAACCTAACCTAACCTAACCTAACCTAACGACGGTTGCAAGCGCTTTCACAATAGATATCGCAGTTCCCGACTTGTAACGGTGAAAAACACTGCATCTCACTAAGTGACATTGTTTAATGCGGTTTTACAACGGTTCATATCTTAACCTAACCTAACATTCGCACTTGTATCTTAAAACGCTCTATTACACTGTTTCCTTCACAATTACGATATTTGCATAACCTCACAGTTTTTCACCAACTTATTGCAGTACAGAACGCTGTATCTCGCTAAATGACATCGTTCTTTAAGGTTTCACGATGCTTGCATGCGCTTTAACGAGAATATCACAACAGAGCAGTTTCGCACTTGTAACGGTACAACACGCAGTATCTGGCTTGTTCATGCCGTTTTGTGTGCTTTCAACACATTTCACCTATTGCAGTTTCGTACTCGCAATAAAACAACACTATCTCATTAGATGACGTCCTTTTTGGTGGTTTCACGACGCTACCTAGCTTAAACTAACATAACAACCTAATATAACCTTCGCACTTCTATCGTTAGAAAACGTTTTACTCGCTACTTTACAATGCTCTCTACAACATTACGACAGTTTCATGCGCTTCCACAATAGATATCGCAGTTCCCGACTTGTAATGGTGAAAAACACTGCATCTCACTAAGTGACATTGTTTTATGCGGTTTTACGACGGTTCATATCTTAACCTAACCTAACCTAACCTAACCTAACCTAACCTAACCTAACCTAACCTAACCAAACATAACCTAACCTAACCTAACGTAACCTACCTTAACCTAACCTAACCTAACTTAACCTAACGACGGTTGCAAGCGCTTTCACAATAGATATCGCAGTTCCCGGCTTGTAATGGTGAAAAACACTGCATCTCATAAGTGACATTGTTTAATGCGGTTTTACGACGGTTCATATCTTAACCTAACCTAACATTCGCACTTGTATCTAAAAACGCTCTATTACACTGTTTCGTTCACAATTACGATATTTGCATAACCTCACAGTTTTTCACCAACTTATTGCAGTACAGAACGCTGTATCTCGCTAAATGACATCGTTCTTTAAGGTTTCACGATGCTTGCATGCGCTTTTACGAGAATATCACAACTAAGCAGTTTCGCACTTGTAACGGTACAACACGCAGTATCTGGCTTGTTCATCCCGTTTTGTGTGCTTTCACAACATTCACCTATTACAGTTTCGTACATGCAATAAAACAACACTATCTCGTTAGATGACGTCCTTTTTGGTGGTTTCACGACGCTACCTAGCTTAAACTAACATAACTCAACCTAATATAACCTTCGCACTTCTATCGTTAGAAAACGTTTTACTCGCTACTTCACAATGCTCTCTACAACACTACGGCAGTTTCATGCGCTTTCACAATAGATATCGCAGTTCCCGACTTTTAATGGTGAAAAACACTGCATCTCACTTAGTGACATTGTTTAATGCAGTTTTACGACGGTTCATATCTTAACCTAACGTAACGTTCGCACTTGTATCTAAAAACGCTCTATTACACTGTTTCGTTCACATTTAAGATATTTGCATGACCTCACAGTTTTTCACCAACTTATTACAGTACAGAACGCTGTATCTCGCTAAACGACATCGTTCTTTAAGGTTTCACGATGCTTGCATGCGCTTTAACGAGAATATGACAACATAGCAGTTTCGCGCTTGTAACGGTACAAAACGCAGTATTTGGCTTGTTCATGCCGTTTTGTGTGCTTTCACAACATTTCACCTATCGCAGTTTCGTACTCGCAATAAAACAACACTATCTCGTTAGATGACGTCGTTTTTGGTGGTTTCACGACGCTACCTAGCTTAAACTAACATAACTCAACCTAACATAACCTTCGCACTTCTATCGTTAGAAAACGTTTTACTCGCTACTTTACATTGCTTTCTACAACATTACGACGGTTTCAAGCGCTTTCACATTAGATATCGCAGTTCCCGACTTGTAATGGTGAAAAACAGTGCATCTCACTAAGTGACATTGTTTAATGCGGTTTTACAACGGTTCATATCTTAACCTAACCTAACCTAACCAAACCTAACCTAATCTTACCTAACCTAACCTAACCTAACCCAACCCAACCACACCCAACCCAACCTAACCTAACCTAACCTAGCCTAACCCAACCCAACCCAACCTAACCTAACCTAACCTAACCTAATCTAACCTAACCTAACCTAACCTAACCTAACGTAACCTAACCTAACCTAACCTAACCTAACCTAACCCAACATAACCCAACCCAACCCAACCTAACCTAACCTAACCAAACCTAACCTAACCTAACCTAACGTATCCTAACCTAACCTAACCTAACGTAACCTAACCTAACCTACCCCAACCTAACCCAACCCAACCCAACCACACCCAACCCAACCTAACCTAACCTAACCTAACCTTACCTAACCTAACCTAACCTAACGTAACGTAACCTAACCTAACCTAACCTACTGTAACCTAACCTTACCTAACCTAACGTAACCTAACCTAACCTAACCCAACCTAACTTAACCTAACCTAATCTAACCTAACCTAACCTAACCAAACCTAACCTAACCTAACCTAACCTAACCTAAAGTAACCTAACCTAACCTAACCTAACCTAACGACGGTTGCAAGCGCTTTCACAATAGATATCGCAGTTCCCGACTTGTAACGGTGAAAAACACTGCATCTCACTAAGTGACATTGTTTAATGCGGTTTTACGACGGTTCATATCTTAACCTAACCTAACAATCGCACTTGTATCTAAAAACGCTCTATTACACTGTTTCGTTCACAATTACGATATTTGCATAACCTCACAGTTTTTCACCAACTTATTGCAGTACAGAACGCTGTATCTCGCTAAATGACATCGTTCTTTAAGGTTTCACGATGCTTGCATGCGCTTTAACGAGAATATCACAACAGAGCAGTTTCGCACTTGTAACGGTACAACACGCAGTATCTGGCTTGTTCATGCCGTTTTGTGTGCTTTCAACACATTTCACCTATTGCAGTTTCGTACTCGCAATAAAACAACACTATCTCATTAGATGACGTCCTTTTTGGTGGTTTCACGACGCTACCTAGCTTAAACTAACATAACAACCTAATATAACCTTCGCACTTCTATCGTTAGAAAACGTTTTACTCGCTACTTTACAATGCTCTCTACAACATTACGACATTTTCATGCGCTTCCACAATAGATATCGCAGTTCCCGACTTGTAATGGTGAAAAACACTGCATCTCACTAAGTGACATTGTTTTATGCGGTTTTACAACGGTTCATATCTTAACCTAACCTAACCTAACCTAACCTTACCTAACCTAACCTAACCTAACCCAACTCAACTCAACCAAACCCAACTCAACCAAACCCAACTCAACCTAACCTAACCTAACCTAACCTAACCCAACCCAACCCAACCAAACCTAACCTAACCTAACCTAACCCAACCCAACCCAACCTAGCCTAACCTAAACTAACCTAACCCAACCTAACCCAACCTAACCTAACCTAACCTAACCAAACCTAACCTAACATAACCTAACCTAACCTAACGTAACCTAACCTAACCTAACCTAATGTAACCTAACCTAACCTAACCCAACATAACCTAACCCAACCCAACCCAACCTAACCTAACCTAACCTAACCTAACCTAACCAAACCTCTCCAAACCTAACCTAACGTAACCTAACCTAACCTAACCCAACCTAACCCAACCACACCAAACCACACCCAACCCAACCCAACCACACCCAACCCAACCTAACCTAACCTAACCTAACCTTACCTAACCTAACCTAACCTATCCTTACCTAACCTAACCTAACCTAACCTAACCTAACCTAACCTAACGTAACCTAACCTAACCTAACCTAACCCAACCTAAACTAGTCTAACCCAACCCAACCCAACCTAACCTAACCTAACCCTAACCTAACCTAACGTAACCTAACGTAACCTAACGTAACCTAACCTAACCTAACCTAACCTAACTTAACCTAACGACGGTTGCAAGCGCTTTCACAATAGATATCGCAGTTCCCGACTTGTAATGGTGAAAAACACTGCATCTCACTAAGTGACATTGTTTAATGCGGTTTTACGACGGTTCATATCTTAACCTAACCTAACAATCGCACTTGTATCTAAAAACGCTCTATTACACTGTTTCGTTCACAATTACGATATTTGCATAACCTCACAGTTTTTCACCAACTTATTGCAGTACAGAACGCTGTATCTCGCTAAATGACATCGTTCTTTAAGGTTTCACGATGCTTGCATGCGCTTTAACGAGAATATCACAACTAAGCAGTTTCGCACTTGTAACGGTACAACACGCAGTATCTGGCTTGTTCATGCCGTTTTGTGTGCTTTCACAACATTCACCTATTACAGTTTCGTACATGCAATAAAACAACACTATCTCGTTAGATGACGTCCTTTTTGGTGGTTTCACGACGCTACCTAGCTTAAACGAACATGACTCCACCTAATATAACCTTCGCACTTCTATCGTTAGAAAACGTTTTACTCGCTACTTTACAATGCTCTCTACAACACTACGACAGTTTCATGCGCTTTCACAATAGATATCGCAGTTCCCGACTTGTAATGGTGAAAAACACTGCATCTCACTTAGTGACTTTGTTTAATGCGGTTTTACGACGGTTCATATCTTAACCTAACGTAACGTTCGCACTTGTATCTAAAAACGCTCTATTACACTGTTTCGTTCACATTTAAGATATTTGCATGACCTCACAGTTTTTCACCAACTTATTACAGTACAGAACGCTGTATCTCGCTAAATGACATCGTTCTTTAAGGTTTCACGATGCTTGCATGCGCTTTAACGAGAATATGACAACATAGCAGTTTCGCACTTGTAACGGTACAACACGCAGTATTTGGCTTGTTCAGGCCGTTTTGTGTGCTTTCACAACATTCCACCTATCGCAGTTTCGTACTCGCAATAAAACAACACTATATCGTTAGATGACGTCGTTTTTGGTGGTTTCACGACGCTACCTAGCTTAAACTAACATAACTCAACCTAACATAACCTTCGCACTTCTATCGTTAGAAAACGTTTTACTCGCTACTTTACATTGCTTTCTACAACATTACGACGGTTTCAAGCGCTTTCACATTAGATATCGCAGTTCCCGACTTGTAATGGTGAAAAACACTTCATCTCACTAAGTGACATTGTTTAATGCGGTTTTACAACGGTTCATATCTTAACCTAACCTAACCTAACCAAACCTAACCTAATCTTACCTAACCTAACCTAACCTAACCCAACCCAACCACACCCAACCCAACCTAACCTAACCTAACCTAGCCTAACCCAACCCAACCCAACCTAACCTAACCTAACCTAACCTAATCTAACCTAACCTAACCTAACCTAACCTAACGTAACCTAACCTAACCTAACCTAACCTAACGTAACCTAACCTAACCTAACCTAACCCAACCTAACCCAACCCAACCCAACCTAACCTAACCTAATCTAACCTAACCTAACCTAACCAAACCTAACCTAACCTAACCTAACCTAACGTAACGTAACCTAACCTAACCTAACCTAACCTAACGACGGTTGCAAGCGCTTTCACAATAGATATCGCAGTTCCCGACTTGTAATGGTGAAAAACACTGCATCTCACTAAGTGACATTGTTTAATGCGGTTTTACGACGGTTCATATCTTAACCTAAGCTAACATTCACACTTGTATCTAAAAACGCTCTATTACACTGTTTCGTTCACAATTACGATATTTGCATAACCTCACAGTTTTTCACCAACTTATTGCAGTACAGAACGCTGTATCTCGCTAAATGACATCGTTCTTTAAGGTTTCACGATGCTTGCATGCGCTTTAACGAGAATATCACAACATAGCAGTTTCGCACTTGTAACAGTACAACACGCAGTATCTGGCTTGTTCATGCCGTTTTGTGTGCTTTCACAACATTTCACCTATTGCAGTTTCGTACTCGCAATAAAACAACACTATCTCGTTAGATGACGTCGTTTTTGATGGTTTCACGACGCTACCTAGCTTAAACTAACATAACTCAACCTAACATAACCTTCGGACTTCTATCGTTAGAAAACGTTTTACTCGCTACTTTACAATGCTCTCTACAACATTACGACAGTTTCATGCGCTTCCACAATAGATATCGCAGTTCCCGACTTGTAATGGTGAAAAACACTGCATCTCACTTAGTGTCATTGTTTGATGCGGTTTTACGACGGTTCATATCTTAACCTAACCTATCGTTCGCACTTGTATCTAAAAACGCTCTATTACACTGTTTCGTTCACAATTACGATATTTACATGACCTCACAGTTTTTCATCAACTTACTACAGTACAGAACGCTGTATCTCGCTAAATGATATCGTTCTTTAAAGTTTCACGATACTTGCATGCGCTTTAACGAGAATATCACAATAAAGCAGTTTCGCACTTGTAACGGCACAAGACGCAGTATCTGGCTAGTTCATGCCATTTTGTGTGCTTTCACAACATTTCACCTACCGCAGTTTCGTACTCGGAATAAAGCAACACTATCTCGTTAGATGACATCGTTTTTGGTGGTTTCACGATGCTACCTAGCTCAAACTAACCTAACCTAACCTAACCTTCGCACTTCTGTCGTTAGAAAACGTTTTACTCACTACTTTACAATGTTTTTTACAACATTACGACGGTTTCATGCGCTTTCACATTAGATATCGCAGTTCCCGACTCGTAATGGTGAAAAACACTGCATCTCACTAAGTGACATTGTTTTATGCGGTTTTACGACGGTTCATATCTTGACCTAACCTAACCTAACCTAACCTAACCTTACCTAACCTAACCTAACCTAACCCAACTCAACCAAACCCAACTCAATCTAACCTAACCTAACCTAACCCAACCCAACCCAACCTAACCTAACCCATTCAACCTAACCTAACCTAACCTAAACTAACCTGACTCAACCTTACCCAACTTAACCTAACCTAACCTAACCAAACCTAACCTAACCTAACCTAACCTTACCCAACCTAACCTAACCTAACGTAACCTAACCTAACCTAACCTAACGTAACCTAACCTAATCTAACCCAACATAACCTAACCCAACCCAACCTAACCTAACCTAACCTAACCAAACCTCTCCTAACCTAACCTAACGTAACCTAACCTAACCCAACCTAACTCAACCACACCCAACCACACCCAACCCAACCCAACCACACCCAACCCAACCTAACCTAACCTAACCTAACCTTACCTAACCTAACCTAACCTATCCTTACCTAACCTAACCTAACCTAACCTAACGTAACCTAACCTAACCTAACCTACCGTAACCTAACCTAACCTAACCTAACCTAACGTAACCTAACCTAACCTAACCTAACCCAACCTAACCTAGTCTAACCCAACCCAACCCAACCTAACCTAACCTAACCCTAACCTAACCTAACCAAACCTAACCTAACCTAACCTAACCTAACCTAACGTAACCTACCTTAACCTAACCTAACCTAACTTAACCTAACGACGGTTGCAAGCGCTTTCACAATAGATATCGCAGTTCCCGGCTTGTAATGGTGAAAAACACTGCATCTCATAAGTGACATTGTTTAATGCGGTTTTACGACGGTTCATATCTTAACCTAACCTAACATTCGCACTTGTATCTAAAAACGCTCTATTACACTGTTTCGTTCACAATTACGATATTTGCATAACCTCACAGTTTTTCACCAACTTATTGCAGTACAGAACGCTGTATCTCGCTAAATGACATCGTTCTTTAAGGTTTCACGATGCTTGCATGCGCTTTTACGAGAATATCACAACTAAGCAGTTTCGCACTTGTAACGGTACAACACGCAGTATCTGGCTTGTTCATGCCGTTTTGTGTGCTTTCACAACATTCACCTATTGCAGTTTCGTACATGCAATAAAACAACACTATCTCGTTAGATGACGTCCTTTTTGGTGGTTTCACGACGCTACCTAGCTTAAACTAACATAACTCAACCTAATATAACCTTCGCACTTCTATCATTAGAAAACGTTTTACTCGCTACTTCACAATGCTCTCTACAACACTACGGCAGTTTCATGCGCTTTCACAATAGATATCGCAGTTCCCGACTTTTAATGGTGAAAAACACTGCATCTCACTTAGTGACATTGTTTAATGCAGTTTTACGACGGTTCATATCTTAACCTAACGTAACGTTCGCACTTGTATCTAAAAACGCTCTATTACACTGTTTCGTTCACATTTAAGATATTTGCATGACCTCACAGTTTTTCACCAACTTATTACAGTACAGAACGCTGTATCTCGCTAAACGACATCGTTCTTTAAGGTTTCACGATGCTTGCATGCGCTTTAACGAGAATATGACAACATAGCAGTTTCGCACTTGTAACGGTACAAAACGCAGTATTTGGCTTGTTCATGCCGTTTTGTGTGCTTTCACAACATTTCACCTATCGCAGTTTCGTACTCGCAATAAAACAACACTATCTCGTTAGATGACGTCGTTTTTGGTGGTTTCACGACGCTACCTAGCTTAAACTAACATAACTCAACCTAACATAACCTTCGCACTTCTATCGTTAGAAAACGTTTTACTCGCTACTTTTCATTGCTTTCTACAACATTACGACGGTTTCAAGCGCTTTCACATTAGATATCGCAGTTCCCGACTTGTAATGGTGAAAAACACTGCATCTCACTAAGTGACATTGTTTAATGCGGTTTTACAACGGTTCATATCTTGACCTAACCTAACCTAACCAAACCTAACCTAATCTTACCTAACCTAACCTAACCTAACCCAACCCAACCACACCCAACCCAACCTAACCTAACCTAACCTTGCCTAACCCAACCCAACCCAACCTAACCTAACCTAACCTAACCTAATCTAACCTAACCTAACCTAACCTAACCTAACGTAACCTAACCTAACCTAACCTAACCTAACCCAACATAACCCAACCCAACCCAACCTAACCTAACCTAACCAAACCTAACCTAACCTAACCTAACGTATCCTAACCTAACCTAACCTAACGTAACCTAACCTAACCTACCCCAACCTAACCCAACCCAACCCAACCACACCCAACCCAACCTAACCTAACCTAACCTAACGTAACGTAACCTAACCTAACCTAACCTACTGTAACCTAACCTTACCTAACCTAACGTAACCTAACCTAACCTAACCCAACATAACTTAACCTAACCTAATCTAACCTAACCTAACCTAACCAAACCTAACCTAACCTAACCTAACCTAACCTAAAGTAACCTAACCTAACCTAACCTAACCTAACGACGGTTGCAAGCGCTTTCACAATAGATATCGCAGTTCCCGACTTGTAACGGTGAAAAACACTGCATCTCACTAAGTGACATTGTTTAATGCGGTTTTACGACGGTTCATATCTTAACCTAACCTAACATTCGCACTTGTATCTTAAAACGCTCTATTACACTGTTTCCTTCACAATTACGATATTTGCATAACCTCACAGTTTTTCACCAACTTATTGCAGTACAGAACGCTGTATTTCGCTAAATGACATCGTTCTTTAAGGTTTCATGATGCTTGCATGCGCTTTAACGAGAATATCACAACAGAGCAGTTTCGCACTTGTAACGGTACAACACGCAGTATCTGGCTTGTTCATGCCGTTTTGTGTGCTTTCAACACATTTCACCTATTGCAGTTTCGTACTCGCAATAAAACAACACTATCTCATTAGATGACGTCCTTTTTGGTGGTTTCACGACGCTACCTAGCTTAAACTAACATAACAACCTAATATAACCTTCGCACTTCTATCGTTAGAAAACGTTTTACTCGCTACTTTACAATGCTCTCTAACACATTACGACAGTTTCATGCGCTTCCACAATAGATATCGCAGTTCCCGACTTGTAATGGTGAAAAACACTGCATCTCACTAAGTGACATTGTTTTATGCGGTTTTACGACGGTTCATATCTTAACCTAACCTAACCTAACCTAACCTTACCTAACCTAACCTAACCTAACCTAACCCAACCCAACTCAACCAAACCCAACTCAACCTAACCTAACCTAACCTAACCTAACCCAACCCAACCCAACCAAACCTAACCTAACCTAACCTAACCCAACCCAACCCAACCTAACCTAACCTAAACTAACCTAACCCAACCTAACCCAACCTAACCTAACCTAACCTAACCAAACCTAACCTAACATAACCTAACCTAACCTAACGTAACCTAACCTAACCTAACCTAATGTAACCTAACCTAACCTAACCCAACATAACCTAACCCAACCCAACCTAACCTAACCTAACCTAACCTAACCAAACCTCTCCTAACCTAACCTAACGTAACCTAACCTAACCTAACCCAACCTAACCCAACCACACCCAACCACACCCAACCCAACCCAACCACACCCAACCCAACCCAACCTAACCTAACCTAACCTTACCTAACCTAACCTAACCTATCCTTACCTAACCTAACCTAACCTAACATAACCTAAGCTAACCTAACCTAACCTACCGTAACCTAACCTAACCTAACCTAACCTAACGTAACCTAACCTAACCTAACCTAACCCAACCTAAACTAGTCTAACCCAACCCAACCCAACCTAACCTAACCTAACCCTAACCTAACCTAACCAAACCTAACCTAACCTAACGTAACCTAACGTAACCTAACCTAACCTAACCTAACCTAACTTAACCTAACGACGGTTGCAAGCGCTTTCACAATAGATATCGCAGTTCCCGACTTGTAATGGTGAAAAACACTGCATCTCACTAAGTGACATTGTTTAATGCGGTTTTACGACGGTTCATATCTTAACCTAACCTAACAATCGCACTTGTATCTAAAAACGCTCTATTACACTGTTTCGTTCACAATTACGATATTTGCATAACCTCACAGTTTTTCACCAACTTATTGCAGTACAGAACGCTGTATCTCGCTAAATGACATCGTTCTTTAAGGTTTCACGATGCTTGCATGCGCTTTAACGAGAATATCACAACTAAGCAGTTTTGCACTCGTAACGGTACAACACGCAGTATCTGGCTTGTTCATGCCGTTTTGTGTGCTTTCACAACATTCACCTATTACAGTTTCGTACATGCAATAAAACAACACTATCTCGTTAGATGACGTCCTTTTTGGTGGTTTCACACGCTACCTAGCTTAAACTAACATAACTCAACCTAATATAACCTTCGCACTTCTATCGTTAGAAAACGTTTTACTCGCTACTTTACAATGCTCTCTACAACACTACGACAGTTTCATGCGCTTTCACAATAGATATCGCAGTTCCAGACGTGTAAAGGTGAAAAACACTGCATCTCACTTAGTGACATTGTTTAATGCGGTTTTACGACGGTTCATATCTTAACCTAACCTAACAATCGCACTTGTATCTAAAAACGCTCTATTACACTGTTTCGTTCACATTTAAGATATTTGCATGACCTCACAGTTTTTCACCAACTTATTACAGTACAGAACGCTGTATCTCGCTAAATGACATCGTTCTTTAAGGTTTCACGATGCTTGCATGCGATTTAACGAGAATATGACAACATAGCAGTTTCGCACTTGTAACGGTACAACACGCAGTATTTGGCTTGTTCATGCCGTTTTGTGTGCTTTCACAACATTTCACCTATCGCAGTTTCGTACTCGCAATAAAACAACACTATCTCGTTAGATGACGTCGTTTTTGGTGGTTACACGACTCTACCTAGCTTAAACTAACATAACTCAACCTAACATAACCTTCGCACTTCTATCGTTAGAAAACGTTTTACTCGCTACTTTACATTGCTTTCTACAACATTACGACGGTTTCAAGCGCTTTCACAATAGATGTCGCAGTTCCCGACTTGTAATGGTGAAAAACACTGCATCTCACTAAGTGACATTGCTTAATGCGGTTTTACAACGGTTCATATCTTAACCTAACCTAACCTAACCAAACCTAACCTAATCTTACCTAACCTAACCTAACCCAACTCAACCACACCCAACCCAACCTAACCTAACCTAACCTAGCCTAACCCAACCCAACCCAACCTAACCTAACCTAACCTAACCTAACCTAATCTAACCTAACCTAACCTAACCTAACCTAACGTAACCTAACCTAACCTAACCTAACCCAACGTCCCCTAACCTAACATAACCTAACCCTAACCTAACCTAACCAAACCTAACCTAACCTAACCTAACCTAACGTAACCTAACCAACCTAACCTAACCTAACTTAACCTAACGACGGTTGCAAGCGCTTTCACAATAGATATCGCAGTTCCCGACTTGTAATGGTGAAAAACACTGCATCTCACTAAGTGACATTGTTTAATGCGGTTTTACGACGGTTCATATCTTAACCTAACCTAACATTCGCACTTGTATCTCAAAACGCTCTATTACACTGTTTCGTTCACAATTACGATATTTGCATGACCTCACAGTTTTTCACCAACTTATTACAGTACAGAACGCTGTCTCTCGCTAAATGACATCATTCTTTAAGGTTTCACGATGCTTGCATGCGCATTAACGAGAATATCACAACATAGCAGTTTCGCACTTTTAACGGTACAACACGCAGTATTTGGCTTGTTCATGCCGTTTGGTGTGCTTTCTCAACATTTCACCTATCGCAGTTTCGTAATCGCATTAAAACAACACTATCACGTTAGATGACGTCGTTTTTGTAGTTTCACGATGCTACTTAGCTTAAACTAACATAATTCAACCTAACATAACCTTCGCACTTCTATCGTTAGAAAACGTTTTACTCGCTACTTTACATTGCTTTCTACAATATTACAACGGTTTCATGCGCTTTCACATTAGATATCGCAGTTCCCGACTCGTAATGGTGAAAAACACTGCATCTCACTAAGTGACATTGTTTTATACGGTTTTACGACGGTTCATATCTTAACCTAACTTAACCTAACCTAACCTAACCTAACCTAACCCAACCCGACTCAACCCAACCCAACTTAACCTAACCTAACCTAACCTAACCCAACCCAACCCAACCCAACCCAACCTAACCTAACCTAACCTAACCTAACCTAACCTAACCCAACCCAACCTAACCTAACCTAAACTAACCTAACCCAACCTAACCCAACCTAACCTAACCTAACCTAACCAAACCTAACCTAACATAACCTAACCTAACCTAACCTAACCTTACCTAACCTAACGTAACCTAACCTAACCTAACCCAACATAACCTAACCCAACCCAACCCAACCTAACCTAACCTAACCTAGCCTAACCAAACCTCTCCTAACCTAACCTAACCTAACCTAACGTAACCTAACCTAACCTAACCCAACCTAACCCAACCTAACCCAACCACACCCAACCACACCCAACCCAACCTAACCTAACATAACCGAACCTTACCTAACCCAACCTAACCAAACCTAACCTAACCCAACCCAACCCAACCTAACCTAACCTAAACTAATCTAACCCAACCTAACCCAACCTAACCTAACCTAACCAAACCTAACCTAACATAACCTAACCTAACCTAACCTAACCTTACCTAACCTAACCTAACGTAACCTAACCTAACCTAACCCAACCTAACCTAGTCTAACCCAACCCAACCCAACCTAACCTAACCTAACCCTAACCTAACCTAACCAAACCTAACCTAACCTAACCTAACGTAACCTAACCTAACCTAACCTAACCTAACCTAACTTTACCTAACGACGGTTGCAAGCGCTTTCACAATAGATATCGCAGTTCCCGACTTGTAATGGTGAAAAACACTGCATCTCACTAAGTGACATTGTTTAATGCGGTTTTACGACGGTTCATATCTTAACCTAACCTAACATTCGCACTTGTATCTAAAAACGCTCTATTACACTGTTTCGTTCACAATTACGATATTTGCATAACCTCACAGTTTTTCACCAACTTATTGCAGTACAGAACGCTGTATCTCGCTAAATGACATCGTTCTTTAAGGTTTCACGATGCTTGCATGCGCTTTAACGAGAATATCACAATAAAGCTGTTTCGCACTTGTAACGGCACAAGACGCAGTATCTGGCTAGCTCATGCCATTTTGTGTGCTTTCACAACATTTCACCTACCGCAGTTTCGTACTCGCCATAAAACAACACTATCTCGTTAGATGACATCGTTTTTGGTGGTTTCACGATGCTACCTAGCTCAAACTAACCTAACCTAACCTAACCTTCGCACTTTTGTCGTTAGAAAACGTTTTACTCACTACTTTACAATGTTTTCTACAATATTACGACGGTTTCATGCGCTTTCACATTAGATATCGCAGTTCCCGACTTGTAATGGTGAAAAACACTGCATCTCACAAAGTGACATTGTTTAATGCGGTTTTACGACGGTTCATATCTTAACCTAACCTAACATTCGCACTTGTATCTAAAAACGCTCTATTACACTGTTTCGTTCACAATTACGATATTTGCATAACCTCACAGTTTTTCACCAACTTATTGCAGTACAGAACGCTGTATCTCGCTAAATGACATCGTTCTTTAAGGTTTCACGATGCTTGCATGCGCTTTAACGAGAATATCACAACATAGCAGTTTCGCACTTTTAACGGTACAACACGCAGTATTTGGCTTGTTCATGCCGTTTGGTGTGCTTTCTCAACATTTCACCTATCGCAGTTTCGTAATCGCATTAAAACAACACTATCACGTTAGATGACGTCGTTTTTGTAGTTTCACGACGCTACTTAGCTTAAACTAACATAACTCAACCTAACATAACCTTCGCACTTCTATTGTTAGAAAACGTTTTACTCGCTACTTTACATTGCTTTCTACAATATTACAACGGTTTCATGCGCTTTCACATTAGATATCGCAGTTCCCGACTCGTAATGGTGAAAAACACTGCATCTCACTAAGTGACATTGTTTTATGCGGTTTTACGACGGTTCATATCTTAACCTAACTTAACCTAACCTAACCTTACCTAACCTAACCTAACCTAACCCAACCCAACTCAACCCAACCCAACTCAACCTAACCTTACCTAACCTAACCCAACCCAACCCAACCTAACCTAACCTAACCTAACCTAACCTAACCCAACCCAACCCAACCTAACCTAACCTAAACTAACCTAACCCAACCTAACCCAACCTAACCTAACCTAACCTAACCAAACCTAACCTAACATAACCTAACCTAACCTAACCTAACCTTACCTAACCTAACGTAACATAACCTAACGTAACCTAACCTAACCTAACCCAACATAACCTAACCCAACCCAACCCAAACTAACCTAACCTAACCTAGCCTAACCAAACCTCTCCTAACCTAACCTAACCTAACCTAACGTAACCTAACCTAACCTAACCCAACCTAACCCAACCACACCCAACCACACCCAACCCAACCACACCCAACCCAACCTAACCTAACCTAACCGAACCTTACCTAACCCAACCTAACCTAACCTAACCTAACCTAACCCAACCCAACCCAACCTAACCTAACCTAAACTAACCTAACCCAACCTAACCCAACCTAACCTAACCTAACCTAACCAAACCTAACCTAACATAACCTAACCTAACCTAACCTTACCTAACCTAACCTAACGTAACCTAACCTAACCTAACCTAACCCAACCTAACCTAGTCTAACCCAACCCAACCCAACCTAACCTAACCTAACCCTAACGTAACCTAAGCAAACCTAACCTAACCTAACCTAACCTAACCTAACCTAACCTAACCTAACGTAACCTAACCTAACCTAACCTAACCTAACTTTACCTAACGACGGTTGCAAGCGCTTTCACAATAGATATCGCAGTTCCCGACTTGTAATGGTGAAAAACACTGCATCTCACTAAGTGACATTGTTTAATGCGGTTTTACGACGGTTCATATCTTAACCTAACCTAACATTCGCACTTGTATCTCAAAACGCTCTATTACACTGTTTCGTTCACAATTACGATATTTGCATGACCTCACAGTTTTTCACCAACTTATTACAGTACAGAACGCTGTCTCTCGCTAAATGACATCATTCTTAAGGTTTCACGATGCTTGCATGCGCTTTAACGAGAATATCACAACATAGCAGTTTCGCACTTTTAACGGTACAACACGCAGTATTTGGCTTGTTCATGCCGTTTGGTGTGCTTTCTCAACATTTCACCTATCGCAGTTTCGTAATCGCATTAAAACAACACTATCACGTTAGATGACGTCGTTTTTGTAGTTTCACGACGCTACTTAGCTTGAACTAACATAATTCAACCTAACATAACCTTCGCACTTCTATCGTTAGAAAACGTTTTACTCGCTACTTTACATTGCTTTCTACAATATTACAACGGTTTCATGCGCTTTCACATTAGATATCGCAGTTCCCGACTCGTAATGGTGAAAAACACTGCATCTCACTAAGTGACATTGTTTTATGCGGTTTTACGACGGTTCATATCTTAACCTAACTTAACCTAACCTAACCTAACCTAACCTAACCCAACCCAACTCAACCCAACCCAACTTAACCTAACCTAACCTAACCTAACCCAACCCAACCCAACCCAACCCAACCTAACCTAACCTAACCTAACCTAACCTAACCCAACCCAACCCAACCTAACCTAACCTAAACTAACCTAACCCAACCTAACCCAACCTAACCTAACCAAACCTAACCTAGCATAACCTAACCTAACCTAACCTAACCTAACCTTACCTAACCTAACGTAACCTAACCTAACGTAACCTAACCTAACCTAACCCAACATAACCTAACCCAACCCAACCCAACCTAACCTAACCTAACCTAGCCTAACCAAACCTCTCCTAACCTAACCTAACCTAACCTAACGTAACCTAACCTAACCTAACCCAACCTAACCCAACCACACCCAACCACACCCAACCCAACCTAACCTAACCTAACCGAACCTTACCTAACCCAACCTAACCTAACCTAACCTAACCCAACCCAACCCAACCTAACCTAACCCAAACTAATCTAACCCAACCTAACCCAACCTAACCTAACCTAACCTAACCAAACCTAACCTAACATAACCTAACCTAACCTAACCTAACCTAACCTAACCTTACCTAACCTAACCTAACGTAACCTAATCTAACCTAGTCTAACCCAACCTAACCTAGTCTAACCCAACCCAACCCAACCTAACCTAACCTAACCCTAGCCTAACCTAACCAAACCTAACCTAACCTAACCTAACTTTACCTAACGACGGTTGCAATCGCTTTCAAAATAGATATCGCAGTTCCCGACTTGTAATGGTGAAAAACACTGCATCTCACTAAGTGACATTGTTTAATGCGGTTTTACGACGGTTCATATCTTAACCTAACCTAACATTCGCACTTGTATCTAAAAACGCTCTATTACACTGTTTCGTTCACAATTACGATATTTGCATAACCTCACAGTTTTTCACCAACTTATTGCAGTACAGAACGCTGTATCTCGCTAAATGACATCGTTCTTTAAGGTTTCACGATGCTTGCATGCGATTTAACGAGAATATGACAACATAGCAGTTTCGCACTTGTAACGGTACAACACGCAGTATCTGGCTTGTTCATGCCGTTTTGTGTGCTTTCACAACATTTCACCTATTGCAGTTTCGTACTCGCAATAAAACAAGACTATCTCGTTAGATGACGTCCTTTATGGTGGTTTCACGACGCTACCTAGCTTCAACTAACATAACTCAACCTAATATAACCTTCGCACTTCTATCGTTAGAAAACGTTTTACTCGCTACTTTACAATGCTCTCTACAATACTACGACAGTTTCATGCGCTTTCACAATAGATATCGCAGTTCCCGACTTGTAATGGTGAAAAACACTGCATCTCACTTAGTGACATTGTTTAATGCGGTTTTACGACGGTTCATATCTTAACCTAACGTAACGTTCGCACTTGTATTTAAAAACGCTCTATTACACTGTTTCGTTCACAATTACGATATTTGCATGACCTCACAGTTTTTCACCAACTTATTACAGTACAGGACGCTGTCTCTCGCTAAATGACATCATTCTTCAAGGTTTCACGATGCTTGCATGCGCTTTAACGAGAATATCACAACATAGCAGTTTTGCACTTTTAACGGTACAACACGCAGTATTTGGCTTGTTCATGCCGTTTGGTGTGCTTTCTCAACATTTCACCTATCGCAGTTTCGTAATCGCATTAAAACAACACTATCACGTTAGATGACGTCGTTTTTGTAGTTTCACGACGCTACTTAGCTTAAACTAACATAACTCAACCTAACATAACCTTCGCACTTCTATTGTTAGAAAACGTTTTACTCGCCACTTTACATTGCTTTCTACAATATTACAACGGTTTCATGCGCTTTCACATTAGATATCGCAGTTCCCGACTCGTAATGGTGAAAAACGCTGCATCTCACTAAGTGACATTGCTTTATGCGGTTTTACGACGGTTCATATCTTAACCTAACTTAACCTAACCTAACCTTACCTAACCTAACCTAACCTAACCCAACCCAACTCAACCCAACCCAACTCAACCTAACCTAACCTAACCTAACCCAACCCAACCCAACCTAACCTAACCTAACCTAACCTAACCTAACCCAACCCAACCCAACCTAACCTAACCTAAACTAACCTATCCCAACTTAACCCAACCTAACCTAACCTAACCTAACCAAACCTAACCTAACATAACCTAACCTAACCTAACCTAACCTTACCTAACCTAACGTAACATAACCTAACGTAACCTAACCTAACCTAACCCAACATAACCTAACCCAACCCAACCCAAACTAACCTAACCTAACCTAGCCTAACCAAACCTCTCCTAACCTAACCTAACCTAACCTAACGTAACCTAACCTAACCTAACCCAACCTAACCCTACCACACCCAACCACACCCAACCCAATCACACCCAACCCAACCTAACCTAACCTAACCGAACCTTACCTAACCCAACCTAACCTAACCTAACCTAACCTAACCTAACCCAACCCAACCCAACCTAACCTAACCTAAACTAACCTAACCCAACCTAACCCAACCTAACCTAACCTAACCTAACCAAACCTAACCTAACATAACCTAACCTAACCTAACCTTACCTAACCTAACCTAACGTAACCTAACCTAACCTAACCTAACCCAACCTAACCTAGTCTAACCCAACCCAACCCAACCTAACCTAACCTAACCCTAACGTAACCTAAGCAAACCTAACCTAACCTAACCTAACCTAACGTAACCTAACCTAACCTAACCTAACCTAACTTTACCTAACGACGGTTGCAAGCGCTTTCACAATAGATATCGCAGTTCCCGACTTGTAATGGTGAAAAACACTGCATCTCACTAAGTGACATTGTTTAATGCGGTTTTACGACGGTTCATATCTTAACCTAACCTAACATTCGCACTTGTATCTCAAAACGCTCTATTACACTGTTTCGTTCACAATTACGATATTTGCATGACCTCACAGTTTTTCACCAACTTATTACAGTACAGAACGCTGTCTCTCGCTAAATGACATCATTTTTTAAGGTTTCACGATGCTTGCATGCGCTTTAACGAGAATATCACAACATAGCAGTTTCGCACTTTTAACGGTACAACACGCAGTATTTGGCTTGTTCATGCCGTTTGGTGTGCTTTCTCAACATTTCACCTATCGCAGTTCCGTAATCGCATTAAAACAACACTATCACGTTAGATGACGTCGTTTTTGTAGTTTCACGACGCTACTTAGCTTAAACTAACATAATTCAACCTAACATAACCTTCGCACTTCTATCGTTAGAAAACGTTTTACTCGCTACTTTACATTGCTTTCTACAATATTACAACGGTTTCATGCGCTTTCACATTAGATATCGCAGTTCCCGACTCGTAATGGTGAAAAACACTGCATCTCACTAAGTGACATTGTTTTATGCGGTTTTACGACTGTTCATATCTTAACCTAACTTAACCTAACCTAACCTAACCTAACCTAACCTAACCCAACCCAACTCAACCCAACCCAACTTAACCTAACCTAACCTAACCTAACCCAACCCAACCCAACCCAACCCAACCTAACCTAACCTAACCTAACCTAACCTAACCTAACCCAACCCAACCCAACCTAACCTAACCTAAACTAACCTAACCCAACCTAACCCAACCTAACCTAACCAAACCTAACCTAACATAACCTAACCTAACCTAACCTAACCTTACCTAACCTAACGTAACCTAACCTAACGTAACCTAACCTAACATAACCCAACATAACCTAACCCAACCCAACCCAACCTAACCTAACCTAACCTAGCCTAACCAAACCTCTCCTAACCTAACCTAACCTAACCTAACGTAACCTAACCTAACCTAACCCAACCTAACCCAACCACACCCAACCACACCCAGCCCAACCTAACCTAACCTAACCGAACCTTACCTAACCCAACCTAACCTAACCTAACCTAACCCAACCCAACCCAACCTAACCTAACCTAAACTAATCTAACCCAACCTAACCCAACCTAACCTAACCTAACCTAACCAAACCTAACCTAACATAACCTAACCTAACCTAACCTAACCTAACCTTACCTAACCTAACCTAACGTAACCTAACCTAACCTAACCTAACCCAACCTAACCTAGTCTAACCCAACCCAACCCAACCTAACCTAACCCTAACCTAACCTTACCAAACCTAACCTAACCTAACCTAACGTAAGCTAACCTAACCTAACCTAACCTAACCTAACTTTACCTAACGACGGTTGCAAGCGCTTTCACAATAGATATCGCAGTTCCCGACTTGTAATGGTGAAAAACACTGCATCTCACTAAGTGACATTGTTTAATGCGGTTTTACGACGGTTCATATCTTAACTTAACCTAACATTCGCACTTGTATCTAAAAACGCTCTATTACACTGTTTCGTTCACAATTACGATATTTGCATAACCTCACAGTTTTTCACCAACTTATTGCAGTACAGAACGCTGTATCTCGCTAAATGACATCGTTCTTTAAGGTTTCACGATGCTTGCATGCGCTTTAACGAGAATATCACAACATAGCAGTTTCGCACTTGTAACGGTACAACACGCAGTATCTGGCTTGTTCATGCCGTTTTGTGTGCTTTCACAACATTTCACCTATTGCAGTTTCGTACTCGCAATAAAACAACACTATCTCGTTAGATGACGTCCTTTATGGTGGTTTCACGACGCTACCTAGCTTCAACTAACATAACTCAACCTAATATAACCTTCGCACTTCTATCGTTAGAAAACGTTTTTCTCGCTACTTTACAATGCTCTCTACAATACTACGACAGTTTCATGTGCTTTCACAATAGATATCGCAGTTCCCGACTTGTAATGGTGAAAAACACTGCATCTCACTTAGTGACATTGTTTAATGCGGTTTTACGACGGTTCATATCTTAACTTAACGTAACGTTCGCACTTGTATTTAAAAACGCTCTATTACACTGTTTCGTTCACAATTACGATATTTGCATAACCTCACAGTTTTTCACCAACTTATTGATATACAGAACGCTGTATCTCGCTAAATGACATCGTTCTTTAAGGTTTCACGATGCTTGCATGCGCTTTAACGAGAATATCACAACATAGCAGTTTCGCACTTGTAACGGTACAACACGCAGTATCTGGCTTGTTCATGCCGTTTTGTGTGCTTTCATCACATTTCACCTATTGCAGTTTCGTACTCGCAATAAAACAACACTATCTCATTAGATGACGTCCTTTTTGGTGGTTTCACGACGCTACCTAGCTTAAACTAACATAACAACCTAATATAACCTTCGCACTTCTACCGTTAGAAAACGTTTTACTCGCTACTTTACAATGCTCTCTACAACATTACGACAGTTTCATGCGCTTCCACAATAGATATCGCAGTTCCCGACTTGTAATGGTGAAAAACACTGCATCTCACTTAGTGTCATTGTTTAATGCGGTTTTACGACGGTTCATATCTTAACCTAACCTAACGTTCGCACTTGTATCTAAAAAGCTCTATTACACTGTTTCGTTCACAATTACGATATTTACATGACCTCACAGTTTTTCACCAACTTACTACAGTACAGAACGCTGTATCTCGCTGAATGATATCGTTCTTTAAAGTTTCACGATACTTGCATGCGCTTTAACGAGAATATCACAATAAAGCAGTTTCGCACTTGTAACGGCACAAGACGCAGTATCTGGCTAGTTCATGCCATTTTGTGTGCGTTCACAACATTTCACCTACCGCAGTTTCGTACTCGCAATAAAACAACACTATCTCGTTAGATGACATCGTTTTTGGTGGTTTCATGATGCTACCTAGCTCAAACTAACCTAACCTAACCTAACCTTCGCACTTCTGTCGTTAGAAAACGTTTTACTCACTACTTTACAATGTTTTCTACAACATTACGACGGTTTCATGCGCTTTCACATTTGATATCGCAGTTCCCGATTCGTAATAGTGAAAAACACTGCATCTCACTAAGTGACATTGTTTTATGCGGTTTTACGACGGTTCATATCTTAACCTAACCTAACCTAACCTAACCTAACCTTACCTAACCTAACCTAACCTAACCTAACCCAACCCAACTCAACCAAACCCAACTCAACCTAACCTAACCTAACCTAACCTAACCCAACCCAACCCAACCCAACCCAACCTAACCTAACCTAACCTAACCTAACCTAACCCAACCCAACCCAACCTAACCTAACCTAAACTAACCTAACCCAACCTAACCCAACCTAACCTAACCTAACCTAACCAAACCTACCCTAACATAACCTAACCCAACCTAACCTTACCTAACCTAACCTAACCTAACGTAACCTAACCTAACCTAACCCAACATAACTTAACCCAACCCAACCCAACCCAACATAACCTAACCTAACCTAACCTAACCAAACCTCTCCTAACCTAACCTAACGTAACCTAACCTAACCTAACGTAACCTAACCTAACCTAACCCAACCTAACCCAACCACACCCAACCACACCCAACCCAACCCAACCACACCCAACCCAACCTAACCTAACCTAACCTAACCTTACCTAACCTAACCTAACCTATCCTTACTTAACCTAACCTAACCTAACCTAACCTAACGTAACCTAACTTAACCTAACCTAACCTACCATAACCTAACCTAACCTAACCTAACGTAACCTAACCTAACCTAACGTAACCTAACCTAACCCAACCTAACCTAGTCTAACCCAACCCAACCCAACCTAACCTAACCTAACCCTAACCTAACCTAACCAAACCTAACCTAACCTAACCTAACCTAACGTAACCTAACCTAACCCAACCTAACCACGGTTGCAAGCGCTTTCACAATAGATATCGCAGTTCCCGACTTGTAATGGTGAAAAACACTGCATCTCACTGACATTGTTTAATGCGGTTTTACGACGGTTCATATCTTAACCTAACGTAACGTTCGCACTTGTATTTAAAAACGCTCTATTACACTGTTTCGTTCACAATTACGATATTTGCATAACCTCACAGTTTTTCACCAACTTATTGCAGTACAGAACGCTGTATCTCGCTAAATGACATCGTTCTTTAAGGTTTCACGATGCTTGCATGCGCTTTACCGAGAATATCACAATATAGCAGTTTCGCACTTGTAACAGTACAACACGCAGTAGCTGGCTTGTTCATGCCGTTTTGTGTGCTTTCACATTTCACCTACCGCAGTTTCGTACTCGCAATAAAACAACACTACCTCGTTAGATGACGTCGTTTTTGGTGGTTTCACGACGCTACCTAGCTTAAACTAACATAACTCAACCTAACATAACCTTCGCACTTCTATGGTTAGAAAACGTTTTACTCGCTACTTTACATTGCTTTCTACAACATTACGACGGTTTCAAGCGCTTTCACATTAGATATCGCAGTTCCCGACTTGTAATGGTGAAAAACACTGCATCTCACTAAGTTACATTGTTTATTGCGGTTTTACGACGATTCATATCTTAACCTAACCTAACCCAACCTAACCTTACCTAACCTAACCTAACCTAACCTAACCTAACCTAAACTAACCCAACCCAACTCAACCCAACCCAACTTAACCTAACCTAACCTAACCTAACCCAACCCAACCCAACCCAACCTAACCTCACCTAACCTAACCTAACCCAACCCAACCAAACCTAACCTAACCTAACCTAACCTAACCTAACCCAACCCAACCCAACCTAACCTAAACTAACCTAACCCAACATAACCCAACCTAACCTAACCTAACCTAACCTAACCAAACCTAACCTAACATAACCTAACCTAACCTAACGTAACCTAACCTAACCTAACCTACCGTAACCTAACCTAACCTAACCTAACGTAACCTAACCTAACCTAACCTAACCCAACCTAACCTAGTCTAACCCAACCCAACCCAACCTAACCTAACCTAACCCTAACCTAACCTAACCAAACCTAACCTAACCTAACCTAACCTAACGTAACCTAACCTAACCTAACGACGGTTGCAAGCGCTTTCACAATAGATATCGCAGTTCCCGACTTGTAATGGTGAAAAACACTGCATCTCACTAAGTGACATTGTTTAATGCGGTTTTACGACGGTTCATATCTTAACCTAACCTAACATTCGCACTTGTATCTAAAAACGCTCCATTACACTGTTTCGTTCACAATTACGATATTTGCATAACCTCACAGTTTTTCACCAACTTATTGCAGTACAGAACGCTGTATCTCGCTAAATGACATCGTTCTTTAAGGTTTCACGATGATTGCATGCGCTTTAACGAGAATATCACAACTAAGCAGTTTCGCACTTGTAACGGTACAACACGCAGTATCTGGCTTGTTCATGCCGTTTTGTGTGCTTTCACAACATTTCACCTATTGCAGTTTTGTACTCGCAATAAAACAACACTATCTCGTTAGATGACGTCCTTTTTGGTGGTTTCACGACGCTACCTAGCTTAAACTAACATAACTCAACCTAATATAACCTTCGCACTTCTATCGTTAGAAAACGTTTTACTCGCTACTTTACAATGCTCTCTACAACACTACGACAGTTTCATGCGCTTTCACAATAGATATCGCAGTTCCCGACTTGTAATGGTGAAAAACACTGCATCTCACTTAGTGACATTGTTTAATGCGGTTTTACGACGGTTCATATCTTAACCTAACCTAACATTCGCACTTGTATCTAAAAACGCTCTATTACACCGTTTCGTTCACAATTACGATATTTGCATAACCTCACAGTTTTTCACCAACTTATTGCAGTACAGAACGCTGTATCTCGCTAAATGACATCGTTCTTTAAGGTTTCACGATGCTTGCGTGCGCTTTAACGAGAATATCACAACATAGCAGTTTCGCACTTGTAACGGTACAACACGCACTATCTGGCTTGTTCATGCCGTTTTGTGTGCTTTCATCACATTTCACCTATTGCAGTTTTGTACTCGCAATAAAACAACACTATCTCATTAGATGACGTCCTTTTTGGTGGTTTCACGACGCTACCTAGCTTAAACTAACATAACAACCTAATATAACCTCCGCACTTCTATCGTTAGAAAACGTTTTACTCGCTACTTTACAATGCTCTCTACAACATTACGACAGTTTCATGCGCTTCCACAATAGATATCGCAGTTCCCGACTTGTAATGGTGAAAAACACTGCATCTCACTTAGTGTCATTGTTTAATGCGGTTTTACGACGGTTCATATCTTAACCTAACCTAACGTTCGCACTTGTATCTAAAAACGCTCTATTACACTGTTTCGTTCACAATTACGATATTTACATGACCTCACAGTTTTTCACCAACTTACTACAGTACAGAACGCTGTATCTCGCTAAATGACATCGTTCTTTAAGGTTTCACGATGATTGCATGCGCTTTAACGAGAATATCACAACTAAGCAGTTTCGCACTTGTAACGGTACAACACGCAGTATCTGGCTTGTTCATGCCGTTTTGTGTGCTTTCACAACATTTCACCTATTGCAGTTTTGTACTCGCAATAAAACAACACTATCTCGTTAGATGACGTCCTTTTTGGTGGTTTCACGACGCTACCTAGCTTAAACTAACATAACTCAACCTAATATAACCTTCGCACTTCTATCGTTAGAAAACGTTTTACTCGCTACTTTACAATGCTCTCTACAACACTACGACAGTTTCATGCGCTTTCACAATAGATATCGCAGTTCCCGACTTGTAATGGTGAAAAACACTGCATCTCACTTAGTGACATTGTTTAATGCGGTTTTACGACGGTTCATATCTTAACCTAACCTAACGTTCGCACTTGTATCTAAAAACGCTCTATTACACTGTTTCGTTCACAATTACGATATTTACATGACCTCACAGTTTTTCACCAACTTACTACAGTACAGAACGCTGTATCTCGCTAAATGACATCGTTCTTTAAGGTTTCACGATGATTGCATGCGCTTTAACGAGAATATCACAACTAAGCAGTTTCGCACTTGTAACGGTACAACACGCAGTATCTGGCTTGTTCATGCCGTTTTGTGTGCTTTCACAACATTTCACCTATTGCAGTTTCGTACTCGCAATAAAACAACACTACCTCGTTAGATGACGTCGTTTTTGGTGGTTTCACGACGCTACCTAGCTTAAACTAACATAACTCAACCTAACATAACCTTCGCACTTCTATGGTTAGAAAACGTTTTACTCGCTACTTTACATTGCTTTCTACAACATTACGACGGTTTCAAGCGCTTTCACATTAGATATCGCAGTTCCCGACTTGTAATGGTGAAAAACACTGCATCTCACTAAGTTACATTGTTTATTGCGGTTTTACGACGATTCATATCTTAACCTAACCTAACCCAACCTAACCTTACCTAACCTAACCTAACCTAACCTAACCTAACCTAAACTAACCCAACCCAACTCAACCCAACCCAACTTAACCTAACCTAACCTAACCTAACCCAACCCAACCCAACCCAACCTAACCTAACCTAACCTAACCTAACCCAACCCAACCAAACCTAACCTAACCTAACCTAACCTAACCTAACCCAACCCAACCCAACCTAACCTAAACTATAACCCAACATAACCCAACCTAACCTAACCTAACCTAACCTAACCAAACCTAACCTAACATAACCTAACCTAACCTAACCTAACCTTACCTAACTTAACCTAACCTAACGTAACCTAACCTAACCTAACCTAACGTAACCTAACCTAACCTAACCCAACGTAACCTAACCCAACCCAACCCAACCTAACCTAACCTAACCTAACCTAACCAAACCTCTCCTAACCTAACCTAACGTAACCTAACCTAACCTAACCCAACCTAACCCAACCACACCCAACCACACCCAACCCAACCCAACCACACCCAACCCAACCTAACCTAACCTAACCTAACCTAACCTTACCTAACCTAACCTAACCTATCCTTACCTAACCTAACCTAACCTAACGTAACCTAACCTAACCTAACCTACCGTAACCTAACCTAACCTAACCTAACGTAACCTAACCTAACCTAACCTAACCCAACCTAACCTAGTCTAACCCAACCCAACCCAACCTAACCTAACCTAACCCTAACCTAACCTAACCAAACCTAACCTAACCTAACCTAACCTAACGTAACCTAACCTAACCTAACGACGGTTGCAAGCGCTTTCACAATAGATATCGCAGTTCCCGACTTGTAATGGTGAAAAACACTGCATCTCACTAAGTGACATTGTTTAATGCGGTTTTACGACGGTTCATATCTTAACCTAACCTAACATTCGCACTTGTATCTAAAAACGCTCCATTACACTGTTTCGTTCACAATTACGATATTTGCATAACCTCACAGTTTTTCACCAACTTATTGCAGTACAGAACGCTGTATCTCGCTAAATGACATCGTTCTTTAAGGTTTCACGATGATTGCATGCGCTTTAACGAGAATATCACAACTAAGCAGTTTCGCACTTGTAACGGTACAACACGCAGTATCTGGCTTGTTCATGCCGTTTTGTGTGCTTTCACAACATTTCACCTATTGCAGTTTTGTACTCGCAATAAAACAACACTATCTCGTTAGATGACGTCCTTTTTGGTGGTTTCACGACGCTACCTAGCTTAAACTAACATAACTCAACCTAATATAACCTTCGCACTTCTATCGTTAGAAAACGTTTTACTCGCTACTTTACAATGCTCTCTACAACACTACGACAGTTTCATGCGCTTTCACAATAGATATCGCAGTTCCCGACTTGTAATGGTGAAAAACACTGCATCTCACTTAGTGACATTGTTTAATGCGGTTTTACGACGGTTCATATCTTAACCTAACCTAACATTCGCACTTGTATCTAAAAACGCTCTATTACACCGTTTCGTTCACAATTACGATATTTGCATAACCTCACAGTTTTTCACCAACTTATTGCAGTACAGAACGCTGTATCTCGCTAAATGACATCGTTCTTTAAGGTTTCACGATGCTTGCGTGCGCTTTAACGAGAATATCACAACATAGCAGTTTCGCACTTGTAACGGTACAACACGCAGTATCTGGCTTGTTCATGCCGTTTTGTGTGCTTTCATCACATTTCACCTATTGCAGTTTTGTACTCGCAATATAACAACACTATCTCATTAGATGACGTCCTTTTTGGTGGTTTCACGACGCTACCTAGCTTAAACTAACATAACAACCTAATATAACCTCCGCACTTCTATCGTTAGAAAACGTTTTACTCGCTACTTTACAATGCTCTCTACAACATTACGACAGTTTCATGCGCTTCCACAATAGATATCGCAGTTCCCGACTTGTAATGGTGAAAAACACTGCATCTCACTTAGTGTCATTGTTTAATGCGGTTTTACGACGGTTCATATCTTAACCTAACCTAACGTTCGCACTTGTATCTAAAAACGCTCTATTACACTGTTTCGTTCACAATTACGATATTTACATGACCTCACAGTTTTTCACCAACTTACTACAGTACAGAACGCTGTATCTCGCTAAATGATATCGTTCTTTAAAGTTTCATGATACTTGCATGCGCTTTAACGAGAATATCACAATAAAGCAGTTTCGCACTTGTAACGGCACAAGACGCAGTATCTGGCTAGTTCATGCCATTTTGTGTGCTTTCACAACATTTCACCTACCGCAGTTTCATACTCGCAATAAAACAACACTATCTCGTTAGATGACATCGTTTTTGGTGGTTTCATGATGCTACCTAGCTCAAACTAACCTAACCTAACCTAACCTTCGCACTTCTGTCGTTAGAAAACGTTTTACTCACTACTTTACAATGTTTTCTACAACATTACGACGGTTTCATGCGCTTTCACTTTAGATATCGCAGTTCCCGATTCGTAATAGTTAAAAACACTGCATCTCACTAAGTGACATTGTTTTATGCGGTTTTACGACGGTTCATATCTTAACCTAACCTAACCTAACTTAACCTAACCTAACCCAACTCAACCAAACCCAACTCTACCTAACCTAACCTAACCTAACCTAACCCAACCCAACCCAACCCAACCCAACCTAACCTAACCTAACCTAACCTAACCCAACCCAACCCAACCTAACCTAACCTAAACTAACCTAACCCAACCTAACCCAACCTAACCTAACCTAACCTAACCAAACCTAACCTAACATAACCTAACCTAACCTAACCTTACCTAACCTAACCTAACCTAACGTAACCTAACCTAACCTAACCTAACGTAACCTAACCTAACCTAACCCAACATAACCTAACCAAACCCAACCCAACCCAACCTAACCTAACCTAACCTAACCTAACCAAACCTCTCCTAACCTAACCTAACGTAACCTAACCTAACCTAACCAAACGTAACCTAACCTAACCTAACCCAACCTAACCCAACCACACCCAACCACACCCAACCCAACCCAACCACACCCAACCCAACCTAACCTAACCTAACCTAACCTTACCTAACCTAACCTAACCTAACCTATCCTTACTTAACCTAACCTAACCTAACCTAACGTAACCTAACTTAACCTAACCTAACCTACCGTAACCTAACCTAACCTAACGTAACCTAACCTAACCTAACATAACCCAACCTAACCTAGTCTAACCCAACCCAACCCAACCTAACCTAACCTAACCCTAACCTAACCTAACCTAACCTAACCTAACGTAACCTAACCTAACCTAACCTAACGACGGTTGCAAGCGCTTTCACAATAGATATCGCAGTTCCCGACTTGTAATGGTGAAAAACACTGCATCTCACTAAGTGACATTGTTTAATGCGGTTTTACGATGGTTCATAACCTAACCTAACCTAACATTCGCACTTGTATCTAAAAACGCTCCATTACACTGTTTCGTTCACAATTACGATATTTGCATAACCTCACAGTTTTTTACCAACTTATTGCAGTACAGAACGCTGTATCTCGCTAAATGACATCGTTCTTTAAGGTTTCACGATCCTTGCATGCGCTTTAACGAGAATATCACAACTAAGCAGTTTCGCACTTGTAACGGTACAACACGTAGTATCTGGCTTGTTCATGCCGTTTTGTGTGCTTTCACAACATTTCACCTAATACAGTTTCGTACATGCAATAAAACAACACTATCTCGTTAGATGACGTCCTTTTTGGTGATTTCACGACGCTACCTAGCTTAAACTAACATAACTCAACCTAATATAACCTTCGCACTTCTATCGTTAGAAAACATTTTACTCGCTACTTTACAATGCTCTCTACAACACTACGACAGTTTCATGCGCTTTCACAATAGATATCGCAGTTCCCGACTTGTAATGGTGAAAAACATTGCATCTCACTTAGTGACATTGTTTAATGCGGTTTTACGACGGTTCATATCTTAACCTAACATAACGTTCGCACTTGTATTTAAAAACGCTCTATTACACTGTTTCGTTCACAATTACGATATTTGCATAACCTCACAGTTTTTCACCAACTTATTGCAGTACAGAACGCTGTATTTCGCTAAATGACATCGTTCTTTAAGGTTTCACGATGCTTGCATGCGCTTTAACGAGAATATCACAATATAGCAGTTTCGCACTTGTAACAGTACAACACGCAGTATCTGGCTTGTTCATGCCGTTTTGGATGCTTTCACATTTCACCTACCGCAGTTTCGTACTCGCAATAAAACAACACTACCTCGTTAGATGACGTCGTTTTTGGTGGTTTCACGACGCTACCTAGCTTAAACTAACATAACTCAACCTAACATAACCTTAGCACTTCTATGGTTAGAAAACGTTTTACTCGCTACTTTACATTGCTTTTTACAACATTACGACGGTTTCAAGCGCTTTCACACTAGATATCGCAGTTCCCGACTTGTAATGGTGAAAAACACTGCATCTCACTAAGTTACATTGTTTATTGCGGTTTTACGACGATTCATATTTTAACCTAACCTAACCCAACCTAACCTTACCTAACCTAACCTAACCTAACCCAACCCAACCCAACCCAACCCAACCTAACCTAACCTAACCTAACCTAACCCAACCCAACCCAACCTAACCTAACCTAAACTGACCTAACCTAACCTAACGTAACCTAACCTAACCTAACGTAACCTAACCTAACCCAACCCAACCCAACCTAACCTAACCTAACCTAGCCTAACCAAACCTCTCCTAACCTAACCTAACCTAACCTAACGTAACCTAACCTAACCTAACCCAACCTAACCCAACCAAACCCAACCCAACCCAACCACACCCAACCCAACCTAACCTAACCTAACCTTACCTTACCTAATCTAACCTAACCTAACCTTACCTAACCTAACCTAACGTAACCTAACCTAACCTAACCTACCGTAACCTAAACTAACCTAACCTAACCTAACGTAACCTAACCTAACCTAACCTAACCCAACCTAACC